>NC_053028.1:242055994-242138078 GCF_003073215.2 Triticum urartu | reverse complement strand
GCAAAGGGCGACGAAACCCGCAATATGCAATACGGAGGCGGGCGTGAGATTGTGCAGCTGGAGGCCGTAGAACTCCAGAAGCCCGCGGAGAAATGGATGAATTGGAAATCCCAGTCCCCTTATTAGATAGGGGACGAGGCACACCCGCTCTCCTTTAGAAGGATTGGGGGTGCTCTCCGCTTGTTTTCCGCCATTGTAGGTGGCGAGACCGGCTCGGACCGGGACCATGTATGCCTGAGGGAGAAATCCCTTGGCCTGAAGCGACAACTCGCTATGCGGGATGGTGCAACTCTCCCAGTCCCCGGGTTTGGGACCGGAGGGGCGAGGGGAGGAGCTGCGACGGCTGGTCATGTTGGAATGGACCTTTGCTGGAAGCGCTCTGATGATAACTCGCGGAAAGGAGAAGATGTGGTTTGGACCTAAATCCCCATCCCGTTAAATAGGCGGCTCGTTTATACGGCTAGGGGTGTGGATGTAAAAACACCCCGGCTTTTCGCATTCGTTTGAACACGTGGAAGACGGCCATTATTGGGCGTGGAAGCCGAGGAGCACTACATTACAAAAATCGGACATTATTCCTACAGGTACACAAGATTTGGAGAGGAACCCGCCTTGCAATGCCGAACAATCTGCGCGCCGGACTCATCGTCATTGAAGCCTGGTTCGGGGGCTACTGAGGGAGTCCTGGATTAGGGGGTGTTCGGGTAGCCGGACTATACCTTCAGCCGGACTCCTGGACTATGAAGATACAAGATTGAAGACTTCGTCCCGTGTCCGGATGGGACTTTCCTTGGCGTGGAAGGCAAGCTTGGCGATGCGGATATTCAAGATCTCCTACCATTGTAACCGACTCTATGTAACCCTAACCCTATCCGGTGTCTATATAAACCGGAGGGTTGTAGTCCGTAGGCAATCAACTCCATACACAATCATACCATAGGCTAGCTTCTAGGGTTTAGCCTCCTTGATCTCGTGGTAGATCTACTCTTGTACTACCCATATCATCAATATTAATCAAGCAGGAGTAGGGTATTACCTCCATCGAGAGGGCCCGAACCTGGGTAAAAACATCGTGTCCCTTGTCTCCTGTTACCATCCGGCTGACGCACAGTTCGGGACCCCCTACCTGAGATCCGCCGGTTTTGACACCGACAAGTGGAAAGATGGATGAACTTATGAAGTTGTTTGTTAGTAGGAGTGCTTCTTCTGATCCTAATGATATGCCCTGATACGTCTCCAATGTATCTATAATTTTTGATTGCTCCATGCTATATTATCTACTGTTTTGGATGTTTATGGGCTTTATCATACACTTTTATATCATTTTTTGGGACTAACCTATTAACCCAGAGCCCAGTGCCAGTTTCTGTTTTTACCTTGTTTTAGAATATCACAGAAAAGGAAAATCAAACGGAGTCCAATGAGTCCAATTGACCTGAAACTTCACGGAACTTATTTTTGGAAGGAAAGCAACTCGGGAGACTTCGAATCCATGTCAAGGAAGCTTCGAGGAAGCCACGAGGTAGGGGGCGCGCCCTCCACCCTTGTGGGTCCCTCGTGGCTCCCCTGACGTACTTCTTCCTCCTATATATACCCATATACCCTAAAACGGTTGGGGAGCACAATAGATTGGGAGTTCCGCCGCAAGAAGCCTCTGTAGCCACCGAAAGCCAATCTAGACCCGTTCCGGCACCCTGCCGGAGGGGGCAATCCTTCTCCGGTGGCCATCTTCATCATCCCGGTGCTCTCCATGACGAGGAGGGAGTAGTTCTCCCTCGGGGCTGAGGGTATGTACCAGTAGCTATGTGTTTGATCTCTCTCTCTCTCTCGTGTTCTTGAGGTGATACGATCTTGATGTATCGCGAGCTTTGCTATTATAGTTGGATCTTATGATGTTCTCCTCCCCCTCTACTCTCTTGTAATGAATTGAGTTTCCCCTTTGGAGTTATCTTATCGGATTGAGTCTTTAAAGATTTGAGAACACTTGATGTATGTCTTGCCGTGGATATCTGTGGTGACAATGGGATATCACGTGATTCACTTGATGTATGTTTTGGTGATCAACTTGCGGGTTCCGCCCATGAACCTATGCATAGGGGTTGGCACACGTTTTCGTCGTGATTCTTCTGGTAGAAACTTTGGGGCACTCTTTGAGGTTTTATGTGTTGGTTGAATAGATGAATCTGAGATTGTGTGATGCATATCGTATAATCATACCCACGGATACTTGAGATGACATTGGAGTATCTAGGTGACATTAGGGTTTTGGTTGATTTGTGTCTTAAGGTGTTATTCTAGTACGAACTCTAGGGCTGTTTGTGACACTTATAGGAATAGCCCAACGGATTGATTGGAAAGAATAACTTTGAGGTGGTTTCGTACCCTACCATAATCTCTTCGTTCTTCTCCGCTATTAGTGACTTTGGAGTGACTCTTTGTTGCATGTTGAGGGATAGTTATGTATCCAATTATGTTATTATTGTTGAGAGGACTTGCACTAGTGAAAGTATGAACCCTAGGCCTTGTTTCCTAGCATTGCAATACCGTTTTGCTCACTTTTATCATTAGTTACCTTGCTGTTTTTATATTTTCAGATTACAAAAACCTTTATCTACCATCCATATACCACTTGTATCACCATCTCTTCGCCGAACTAGTGCACCTATACAATTTACCATTGTATTGGGTGTGTTGGGGACACAAGAGACTCTTTGTTATTTGGTTGCAGGGTTGCTTGAGAGATACCATCTTCATCCTACGCCTCCTACGGATTGATAAACCTTAGGTCATCCACTTGAGGGAAATTTGCTACTGTCCTACAAACCTCTGCACTTGGAGGCCCAACAACGTCTACAAGAAGAAGGTTGTGTAGTAGACATCAAGCTCTTTTCTGGCGCCGTTGCCGGGGAGGTGAGTGCTTGAAGGTATATCTTTAGATCTTGCAATCGAGTCTTTTAGTTTCTTGTTTTATCACTAGTTTAGTTTATAAAAGAATTATAAAAATGGAATTGATCTACCTCATACGCTTCATCTTTTTAATATCTTTCGTGTATGATGGAAAGGAAAATTGTGCTCAAATGCTAGAAGAAGAATTACATAGAATGCTTGGCATAAAATATGTGAATGATGAGCATGATTGCAATGTTGTTAGTACGAATTCTTTGAATATCCATGATACTAATGATGATTGCACTAGTTATGATGAAAATGTCTCCTATAAACATGTCAATTTTTGTGGAGTGCATTGGGTTTGTAAGTACACACCAAATAGGGAAGATAGATATTGCACGAGGCATAAGTACTTAGAAACTAAATTGTTGCAAGAAAGGCTAGATGAGTATGCTGAAAATTTAAATTTTCTTAGCCATACTTGTGAACTTTGCAATGAACATGATCATTTCAGTACCCAATGCAAATTGTTTCATGATCGTATCGTATCCAAAAATTGTGATGACTTGATTTCCCTTGCACATCATAATGAACTTAGTTTCTCTTGGGTTATGAAGAAATGAAACGTATAACTAAGGATATTCCAAATTTTGCCCTTGATAGAGTTCTTCATTTTGATCTAGAGGAAATTTATATGTATTGTGCGGTAAATTGCATTGAAAATCCTTATATTGCCAACTACATAAAGAAAAGAAAACAAATAGAAGATGAAGAGAATACTAATGAAAGGGAAGAGACTTCCCAATACCCTTCTATTATTTCTTATGATGAATCAGGTGACGAGGAGGAGCCTCCTATTCAACCAATCTCATTAATAAGGAGCTCCAAAAATAGGATTGAACCACACATGATGTGGTGAAGAAGAAGAAAATAAAAAGGAAGGGAGGTAAAAAGATATCTCCCCAAATAGTGTTGCTTCTATTACTATTGTGCCCCATGAAAATATAATTGTGGAAGATAATGGTACTTCTTATGATCTTGAAAATCTTTTTGGCACTTGCTTGGAAACATATGATAATTGCTATACTATTGGTGCTATCCATACTATTAATGATGAGAGTGATTATGCTTATGATATGAAAAGGCCCAAGCTTGGGGATGCTATGTTTAATAATGATGATATTTTTAGTCTCCCAAGTTTTGATATGCAAATTTATAATGATGATAGCATGCCTCCTACTTATGATAATTACTGTGATGATACATATGCTATAAAAAGTAGTGATTATATTATAAAACTTGTCATGATTATGATTACCCCTTTTCTGAACATTACACTTTTAATGTAGAAACAATTTATAGTATTCGAGTCTCTTATGATACTCCCACTATTCCGAATGAGAAGAATTTTGCTTATGTGGAGAGTAATAAAAATTCTATGCTTATGCATCATGAAAATAATGCTTTAGGTGCTGGTTATATTGTTTAATTCATTCATGATGCTACTGAAAATTATTATGAGGGACGAACATATGCTTGTAGGAATTGCAATAATATCAAGTTTCCTCTCTATGTGCTTAAAGTTTTGAAGTTATGCTTGCTTTACCTTCCTATGCAAGTTAATTCTTGTTCCCACAAGTTGTTTGCTCACAAAATACCTATGCATAGGAAGTGGGTTAGACTTAAATTTGCTAGTCATATTCTTCATGATGCTCTCTTTATATTTCAATTCTTATCTTTTATGTGAGCATCATTGAAAACATCATGCCTAGCTAGGGGCGTTAAACGATAGCGCTTGTTGGGAGGCAACCCAACTTTATTTTTATTCCTTGCTTTTTGCTCCTGTTTAGTAATAAATAATTCATCTAGCCTCTGTTTAGATGTGGCTTTATGCTTTTAATTAGTGTTTGTGCCAAGTAGAATCTTTGGGAAGACTTGGGGAAAGTCTTTTTAATCGTGCTGTAAAAAACAGAATCTTTAGTGCTCACGAGAATTGCTGCCATTTTTTTATTTGGAAAGTGATATTTAGTTAATTCTTTTTGCAGATTATTAATAGATAAATTCCTCACGTCCAGCAATTTATTTGAGAATTTTATGAGTTCCATAAGTATACGTTTGATCCAGATTACTACAGACTGTTCTGTTTTTGACAGATTCTGTTTTCTATGTGTTGTTTACTTATTTTGATGAATCTATGGCTAGTAAAAGAGTTTATAAACCATAGAGAAGTTGTAATACAGTAGGTTTAACACCAATATAAATAAACAATGAGTTAATTACAGTACCTTGAAGTGGTGTTTTGTTTTCTTTCGCTAATGGAGCTTACGAGTTTTCTATTAAGTTTTGTGTTGTGAAGTTTTCAAGTTTTGGGTAAAGATTCGATGGACTATGGAATAAGGAGTGGCAAGAGCCTAAGCTTGGGGATTCCCAAGGCACCCCAAGGTAATATTAAAGGACAACCAAAAGCCTAAGCTTGGGGATGCCCCAGAAGGCATCCCCTCTTTCATCTTTGTTCATCGGTAACTTTACTTGGAGTTATATTTTTATTCGCCACATGATATGTGTTTTGCTTGGAGCGTCAATTTATTTTATTTTGTTTTGCTTGCTGTTTGAATAAAATACCAAGATCTGAAATTATTAAATGTTAGAGAGTCTTCACATAGTTGCATAATTATTCAACTACTCATTGATCTTCACTTATATCTTTCGGAGTAGTTTGTCGTTTGCTCTAGTGCTTCACTTATATCTTTTAGAGCATGGTGGTAGTTATTTTGAGAAATAGATGAACTCTCATGCTTCACTTATATTATTTTGAGAGTCTTTAGAACAGCATGGTAATTTGCTTTGGTTATGAATTTAGTCCTAATTGATAGGCATCCAAGATGGATATAATAAAAACTTTCATATAAAGTGCATTGAATACTAAGAGAAGTTTGATACTTGATGATTGTTTTGAGATATGGAGATAGTGATATCAAAGTTGTGCTAGTTGGGTAGTTGTGAATTTGAGGAATACTTGTGTTGAATTTTGCAAGTCCCGTAGCATGCACGTATGGTAAACGTTGTGTAACAAATTTGAAACATGAGGTGTTATTTGATTGTCTTCCTTATGAGTGGCGGTCGGGGACGAGCGATGGTCTTTCCATACCAATCTATCCCCCTAGGATCATGTACGTAGTGCTGAGGTTTTTGATGACTTGTAGATTTTTGCAATAAGTATGTGAGTTCTTTATGACTAATGTTGAGTCCATGGATTATACACACTCTCACCCTTCCATCATTGCTAGCCTCTTCGGTACCGTGCATTGCCCTTTCTCACATTGAGAGTTGGTGCAAACTTCGCCAGTGCATCCAAACCCCGTGATATGATATGCTCTTTCACACATAAACCTCCTTATATCTTCCTCAAAACAGCCACCATACCTACCTATTATGGCATTTCCATAGCCATTCCGAGATATATTGCCATGCAACTTTCCACCATTCCATTTATCATGACACATTCATCATTGTCATATTGCTTTGCATGATCATGTAGTTGACATAGTATTTGTGGCAAAGCCACCGTTCATAATTCTTTCATACATGTCACTCTTGGTTCATTGCATATCCCGGTACACCGCCGGAGGCATTCATATAGAGTCATCTTTTGTTCTAGCATCGACATGTAATCATTGAGTAGAAGTGTGATGATCATCATTTTCTAGAGCATTGTCCCAAGTGAGGAAATAAATAAATAAATAAAGAGAAAGGCCATAAAAAAGTGAAGGCCCTAAAAAAGAGAGAAAGGCCACAAAAAAAGAGAAGGCCCAAAAAAAGGAAAAAACTGAGAGAAAAAGAGAGAACAAATGCTACTATCCTTTGCCTCACTTGTGCTTAAAAGTAGCACCATAATCCTCATGATAAAGAGTCTCTTTGTTTTGTCACTTTCATATACTAGTGGGAAAAATTTTCATTATAGAACTTTGCTTGTATATTCCAACAGTGGGCCTCCTCAAGTGCCCTAGGGCTTCGTGAGCAAACAAGTTGGATGCGCACCCACTTAGTTTCTTTTGTTGAGCTTTCATACATTTATAGCTCTAGTGCATCCGTTGCATGGCAATCCCTACTCCTGCATTGACATCAATTGAGGCATCTCCCTAGCCCATTGATTAGCCTCATTGATGGACTTTCTCCTTTTTGTCTTCTCCACATAACCCCCTCATTATATTCTATTCCACCATAGTGCTATGTTCATGGCTCGCGCTCATATATTGCGTGAAAGTTTATAGGTTTGAGATTACTAAAGTATGAAACAATTGCTTGGCTTGTCATCGGGGTTGTGCATGATGAGAGCATTCTTGTGTGACGAAAATGGAGCATGACTAAACTATATGATTTTGTAGGGATGAACTTTCTTTGGCCATGTTATTTTGAGAAGACATAATTGCTTAGTTAGTATGCTTGAAGTATTATATTATTTATGTCAATATGAACTTTTGTCTTGAATCTTCCGGATCTGAATATTCATGCCACAATTAAGAAGAATTATATTGAAATTATGCCAAGTAGCACTCCGCATCAAAAAATCTGTTTTATCATTTACCTACTCGAGGATGAGCAGGAATTAAGCTTGGGGATGCTGATACATCTCCAATGTATCTATTAATTTTTGATGCTCCATGCCTAATATTATGTACTGTTTTGGATGTTATGGGCTTTATCATCACTATTATATCATTTTTTGGGACTAACCTATTAACCCAGAGCCCAGTGCCAGTTCTGTTCCTTGTTGTAGAGTACACAGAAAAGGAAAATCAAACGGAGTCCAATTGACCTGAAAACTTCACGGAACTTATTTTTGGAAGGAAAGCAATCCGGGAGACTTGGAGTCCATGTCAAGGAAGCTTCGAGGAAGCCACGAGGTAGGGGGCCGCGCCCACCCCCCTGGGAGTGCCCTCCACCCTCGTGGGCCCCTCGTGGCTCCCTTGACATACTTCTTCCTCCTATATATACCCACTCCATATACCCTAAAACGATCGGGGAGCACAAGAGATCGGGAGTTCCGTCGCCAAAAGCCTCCGTAGCCACCGAAAGCCAATCTAGACCCGTTCTGGCACCCTGCCGGAGGGGGCAATCCCTCTCCGGTGGCCATCTTCATCATCCCGGTGCTCTCCATGACAAGGAGGGAGTAGTTCTCCCTCAGGGCTGAGGGTATGGTGTAAAGCTGGCTGATCTCGGGTAGGGTTCCCAAACTGTGCGTCTAGGCGGATGGTAACAGGAGGCAAGGGGACACAATGTTTTACCCAGGTTCGGGCCCTCTTGATGGAGGTAAAACCCTACGTCCTGCTTGATTAATATTGATGATATGGGTAGTACAAGAGTAGATCTACCACGAGATCAGAGAGGCTAAACCCTAGAAGCTAGCCTATGGTATGATTGTTGTTCTGTATGTTGTCCTACGGACTAAAACCCTCCGGTTTATATAGACACCGGAGAGGGTTAGGGTTACACAAAGTCGGTTACAATGGTAGGAGATCTACATATATCCGTATCGCCAAGCTTGCCTTCCACGCCAAGGAAAGTCCCTTCCGGACACGGGACGAAGTCTTCAATCTTGTATCTTCATAGTCCAGGAGTCCGGCTGAAGGTATAGTCCGGCTATCCGGACACCCCCTAATCCAGGACTCCCTCAGTAGCCCCTGAACCAGGCTTCAATGACGACGAGTCCGGCGCAGATTGTCTTCGGCATTGCAAGGCGGGTTCCTCCTCCAAGTACTTCATAGAAGATTTTAACACAAAGATAGTGTCCGGCTCTGCAAAATAAGTTTCCACATATTGCCATAGAGAGAATAATTTACAATCTAATCTGCTGACGTATTCCGTAGAGTGTGACACACCACGGCCAAGCCTTTATCCGAGTCGTTTATTATCCCACCTCAGCGCGTCATGCGAGGCGGTTTCCTTGGCACGTCTTGTTAAAGCAGAGATCGTGTCCCCTTATTCCGGGATTCTCATCAATACGGGCGTGGGTAACCCAACCGCGCCATTGATTACGGCGCTTGGAGATAAGCGAGTTTTACCAGGCTGGTGGGGACACGTAGTTGCGTCCACCCATATAAGGGGATAAGGATCCACCTTTTCACCTACGCCTTCTTCCTCCCTTGCTTATCCATTCTCGCACACTCGAGCTCCAGCGCCCAAGTCCGCACTCCCCACCTCAACCTTCTCCAGCCATGTCCGGAGCGGGAGGCAAGTGGATGGTCTCCTCCGTCACGGAGGGACACATCAAAAAACTGAGGAAGGCCGGATACTTGTCTAACGACATTGCGTACCGGCTTCCCGAAAAGGGGCAGCTCATCCCCACCCCTAGGCCCCATGAGAGGGTGGTGTTCCTCCCCCATTTCCTCCGTGGACTGGCTTCCCTCTTCACCCATTTGTCCGGGGGCTCATGTTCTACTATGGCCTGGATTTCCATGATCTGGCCCCAAACTTTGTCCTCAACATCTCGGCGTTTATCATCGTGTGCGAGGCTTTCCTCCGCATCCGCCCCCATTTCGGCCTATGGCTCAAGACTTTCAATGTCAAGCCGAAGGTGGTGCGCGGCAACCAGGCGGAGTGCGGAGGCGCCATGGTGGGCAAGATGCCAACGTCTTATGGCTCGAGGGCTCCTTTGTGGAGACCCTGAAGGGGTGGCAATCGGGGTGTTACATCACCGAGCCGCGCGACCCCGAATGGGTCACAACCCCCGAGTTTCGATCCGGACCCCCTATGCGGCTCACCTCCTGGAAGGAGACGAGCCTGTCGTGGGGTAAAAAAGGAGAGCTGACCGGACTCCAAACATGCGTCCAAACCCTGGTGGACAAGAAGCTCAAACTTGTCAACGTAGTCCAGGTTATGCTCATCCGCCTGATCCTCCTGGTCAACAACGGGCTTTCAACCTGTGGGAGTTCGACCCGGCGCGGCACCAAACTCTGAGCGCTCTTCGACACGACATATGAAGATGCCTGGAAGGTGCTTTTCAACGGCGCCGAGGCCCCCGCATCCGCTACCTGAGGATCGCGGATTCAGTACGCAGCGTCACGCTCATGCGGTAAGCTATTTTTTCCTTTTACAAGGTATCAGTTTTTCATAGTTTGACTCCATGCGGGATCTAAGCTCCCTTACCTTTGACAGGATTGGCAGGTGATGTCCGGACAGATCAACTGTCCGGCTCCTTTGCCCGAAGGCCCAGCGGATGCTCGCTTGGCGAATCTGCTGGTTCCGGCACCCTATGTGGTGCCGGAGAAGAAGGCCAAGAAGAAGGCCACGGGGACTCGAAAGAGTGCCCGGCCCTGGAGGTGTCGGAATCCATCATCCGACGACTCCAAGACGCACTCCTCCCATGAAGACGAGGAGGAGGAAGAAGAGACCCCTCCCCCTCCAGCGGGAAGGGAAGAAAAGGAAGGCCGCCCCAACTGGGGAGGCCGAAGGGTCCAAGAAGGGGAAAACCCTTCCTCCGACTACTCCACCGACGCCGACGACGGCGGAGAGGAGTGGCCGCTCAGGGCCAAGCCCCTGGAAAAATCGTAAGTATCCGGATACCAGAGTAATTCATAGTATTCGTTTATTGCACAGCTTTCCCTTATGTCGAATATGTTTATGCAGCCCACCCAAAGACCGGCTCGACGCGTCGTCGAGCGGCTCACTGGACTCGTCGGATGTGAACTCGCTTCCGACGGCTTCCTCCCCCCGCCCTACGGACGACACCGAAGTGTTGTCCCAACAGGTTCCAAGCCGGGAGGAGGTGGTCCTGGAGGCGCCGCAAGGCGACCTCCCGGACTCCAGGAGTAAAGGGGATGAAACCCCCCAGGGCTCCAAGTCCGGCTCTAGGCCGGACACCGCTCCGGAACCTTCAAAGGTTCCAGAGTCCGGCGGACCTCCTTCCAAGAGGAGCAAGCCCACCGTGCCGGTGACCCCCGTCCAACCGGAGGCGCCGGACAATCTGTTGGAGGCGCTCCAAGCGCCTCCATCGACGAGGAGCACCGCACCATTATGAGTGCGGTGGTCCAGAAGGTTCAGTCCGCCAAGAGCGGACTGACTGAAGCTTGTACTAGCCTTTTAACAGGCTTTGAGGTAAGTAAAGAATGTGTAAATAATATTACCGCATAGATAGTAGCCCCTGATGCTCTGTTTGGCGTTCGGGAAGAAAAGCGGATCAAATAAAATCCGTAGGAGTCTAACAAAAAGGAGTCAATATGCATATGCAGGCTTCTCTGCTTGCGTCCGCCGCACTGACTGCGGAAGTGGACACGCTAAAGCAGAACCTCGAGCGGTCCGAGCAAGAGCTCGGGCGTGCCAAGAAGCAGCTCGAGGACAATGAATGTAAGAAATACCTTGTTTAAATATATATAAAAAGGTGCAATTGCAAAAAATGACAGGATTATCGTGGCTATTGTAGGGGCCACGTCTGAGGTGGCGACCCTTAAGCAAGCGCTGGTCGAGGCCGAGAAGAGGGCGGCCACGGAGCGCACCGAGCGGGAGAAGTATGAGGCCGAGGTTGGCAAGGTACGGCAAGAGCTCCAGGCTCTCATGGAAAAACATGAGAGTTTGGAGCTTGACTCAAAGACGCGAGCGTCCGAGCTCGCGGTGGCTATTGAAAATGCCAAGTCTGCCAAGCCGAATCCCAGAAGACCCTCCAGGAGTTGGATGAGGTGAAGAAGATAGCGGCAGGTAAGAGCATTCTTTATGCAAAGCAAACACATAAACGTGAGTTACTTGTTACTTACCCGAATCCGGAGCTCTCCAGGAGCGTTCGCAGATCTTCCCCGGAGTGTGTCCGATGCCGCCGCATTCTATCGAGCGAGGAGGGAAGCTCGACAGAGAAGGTGTTCTAGTCTCAGTATGCTGAGGCCGGACACCCCTGCCCCTGAGCGACCAGCTGAAGCAACTGGTCGAGCTCCACAAGGTGGCCGAACAGGCCATGAAGGGCCTCATAGTTCGGCTGTGGCCTGGAGAGGCTCTTGCCTGGGAGCTATTTCGGGCTGGTGCGGCGGCTGGTGGAGGCCTGTCCAAGGCTCGAAGTCATCAAGCGCTCCGTCTGCATTGAAGGTGCCCGTAGGGCCCTTGCCCGTGCTAAGGTGCACTGGGGCAAGCTGGATGCTGAGAAGCTTGTGAAGGACGGGCCACCGCCGGGGAAAGAGCATCGCAAGCCCGAGAATTATTATAAGGATGTTCTGAAGGGTGCCTGCCTTGTGGCGGATGAATGTTCTAGGGATGTAATTTTTGAGTGAAACTTGCTCGTTTTGTCCTGTGCGCTGAAAACTTGTTCATATGCGCTAAGCAATGCTGTTGGAATTTAAAATATTACCTTCTGTGCGGCTGTTTATCAATTCTGAGAGATGGCAAGTCGTCGGCTTCTGCCCCCGTGCCGCTAGTGCTGGGGTGTTCGGGGATAAACCTGAGCGCTCTTTTTCCCATGTTTGGGTCCTTCGAGGGAGGCGCTCAGCCCAACGAACAAGGCAATCGGACTATAATGCGTGAACACTCTCACTTAGCCATAGAATTCTATAATTTTAAATTTCGGCGAAGCCCCTGGTATTCGGAAGACCGAGTTCGGGGCGCTATCCACGCCTTGGCCGGACAGAGCCGGCTCCTCGCTCTAAGCGGCATAAGTCTTTAGGGACTCGAAAAACCTCTCGAACAGCGACCAGCTCTCGCTTCATCATGACAGTCAGTTTTAGCTTTCTCCACTGAGGTGCTCGACCCAGCTCAACTGGGGCACAATCGCAGTGGTTCTCCTAGTGCTACCTTAGCCGATATAGCGGAAACGTAAGGCACCAAAACATAGGAGCCGGGCAAACCCAACTATTGACCCAAGACATGATTCGGAGCCGATGCATATAATGCTATAAGTTCGGGGTGCCGCACTTGTTAAAGTGTTCGGACTTCTCACACCATATTGAGGGGTACTAAAGCCCCTGGCGTATTTTGGCCGTACCAACGTGTACGGGTGCAACATGTCGTTAAGGAACATATATATGTAAAAAAAGTAATGCAAAAATAGACAAAAGCTATGCATTGTTTATTAAAAAGGGCTGCGATCAAAGCAGAACGATACAAATAATGCGATAAGCAAAAGGTTGGACTATGTTAACATGTCCGTTCCAGGGGCAAGCTGCGGAATAGTATGCGAAACAGGTATACTGCTCGTGATAGAGACCACCTGGGAGTTCCGTAATGCGGCGTGGCTTGTCTGCTTCCCTGGTTCTTGCATCGTTTGTGCGGCAATTGAACTGCCGAACAGGCCTTCCGAAGAGTGGAGTCCTGAAAGTAAGAGAAAATTAAAAAATCGGCAGCCCCTGGTGCGGTTTAAGCCGTGTTTCGGGCGTGCCATGATGGTGCCCCTCCCCCTGTACCCATGGTATTTCTAGAGCGTAGTTATGTACGCGAAGTACTGGTGTCGCATTTTTGCGAGGGCTGGGGTTGGGGCCGCATTGCTACGCCTGCTCGATCGTGCCAGGCGGTCTTGTTGTAGGTTACTCCGGGCGCGCTTGACGGTGTCCGGTACGTTTAATGGCCGGACTGGAGAACTGCCTGGAGAGGCTGCTTTGTACTTCCGCTGCAAGGGCCGCCGTGTGCTCCTCCGTTCGGAGGGAGCGTTCGGTGTTTCCATTGACCGTAATTACTCCTCGAGGGCCTGGCATCTTGAGCTTAAGGTATGCGTAGTGCGTACCGCATTGAACTTGGCGAATGCGGTTCGCCCGAGCAGTGCGTGATAGCCACTGCGGAAATGGGACTATGTCGAAGATTAACTCCTCGCTTCGGAAATTATCCGGAGATCCGAAGACCACTTCAAGTGTGACTGAGCCTGTACAGTTGGCCTCTACACCTGGTATTACGCCTTTAAAGGTCGTTTTGGTGGGCTTAATCCTCGAGGGATCTATGCCCATTTTCCGCACTGTATCCTGGTAAAGCAGGTTCAGGCTACTGCCGCCGTCCATAAGGACTCTAGTGAGATGAAATCCGTCAATAATTGGGTCTAGAACCAATGCGGCGAATCCGCCATGACGGATGCTAGTGGGATGGTCCCTTCGATCAAAGGTGATCGGGCAGGAGGACCATGGGTTGAACTTTGGGGCGACTGGCTCTACCGCGTATACGTCCCTTAACGCGCGCTTCCGCTCCCTTTTGGGGACGTGGGTTGCGTATATCATGTTCACCGTCCGCACTTGTGGGGGGAAACCCTTCTGTCCACTGTTGTTCGGCGGCCGGGGCTCCTCGTCGTCATCGCTATGCAGCCCCTTGTCTTCATTTTTCGGCATTTAACTTGCCTGCCTGCTTGAACACCCAACAATCCCTGTTGGTGTGATTGGCCGGCTTTTCGGGGGTGCCATGTATCTGGCACAAGCGGTCGAGTATTCGGTCCAAACTGGACGGGCCCCTAGGATTCCTTTTGAATGGCTTTTTCCGCTGACCGGATTTAGAGCCTCTGAATCCGGCATTAACTGTGTATCCTCAGCATTGTCGCCGTTAATGCGGCGCTTCTGCTTGTTGCGACGCGACCTGCCACTACTGTCCCTGGTATCCGAATTACCAGGGTTCTTGGTCATATTGTTGCTACGAGCAAGCCAGCTGTCTTCTCCCGCGCAAAAGCGGGTCATGAGTGTCGTGAGTGCTGCCATAGACTTCGGCTTTTCCTGTCCAAGGTGCCGGGCAAG
The DNA here is from genome assembly GCF_003073215.2 of Triticum urartu. Taxonomy (NCBI): domain Eukaryota; kingdom Viridiplantae; phylum Streptophyta; class Magnoliopsida; order Poales; family Poaceae; genus Triticum; species Triticum urartu. The sequence continues at coordinate 242,123,511 of NC_053028.1, read as the reverse complement.
CCACTCGTCACGGATATTGTGCTTGAAGGCTGCTAGGGCCTCAGCGTCCGGACAGTCGACTATTTGATTTTTCTTTGTTAGGAACCGTGTCCAGAATTGCCTGGCCGATTCCTCTGGCTGCTGAATTACGTGACTTAGGTCATCGGCGTCTGGGGGTCACACATAAGTGCCCTGGAAATTGTCGAGGAATGCTTCCAGGTCCTCCCAACAACTGATTGATCCTGTTGGCAAGCTGTTAAGCCAATGCCGAGCTGGTCCTTTAAGCTTGAGTGGGAGGTATTTGATGGCGTGGAAATCATCGCCGCGGGCCATGTGGATATGAAGGAGATAATCCTCGATCCATACCGCAGGATCTGTTGTGCCATCATATGATTCGATGTTTACGGGTTTGAAACCCTCGGGGATTTGATGATCCATTATTTCGTCTGTGAAGCATAGTGGGTGTGCGGCGCCTCTGTACTGGGCTATATCACGATGTAGCTCCAATGAGCTTTGTCTACTGTGTTCGGCCCTGCCGAATTTGTGGCCGGCGTGACGGTTACCGTCTCGAGCCGTGGGGCGCCCACGCGATCCGTAGATCTCTTTTGCCTTGCCTTGTCCTCCAACATATCTCGCAGGTCCGGCGCATTTTCCCGTGCCTTGGTACGGGGTGCGGCTTGAGTGGAGGGCCGAGAGGCCTCTCTGTCGCGGCCACGAGGTGGCCGATCGGCCGTATCGAGTGCAGGTGATGTAGGTTTAAGTGCTTCCTCCTCTAATCGGGGTAGCAACCTGCGCTTTGGGTAGCTCTTGGAGGGGCGTTCGAGTTTATGCTCTTCGGCCGCAAGGACTTCAGTCCATCTGTCGACTAGCAAATCTTGATCAGCTTTAAGCTGTTGCTGTTTTTTCTTGAGGCTTCTTGTCGTGGCCATAAGCCTGCGTTGAAAACGCTCTTGCTCGACGGGATCCTCTGGCACGACGAATTCGTCGTCGTCGAGGCTTGCCTCGTCTTCGGAGGGAGGCATATAATTATCGTCCTCGACCTCTCTATCTGCCGCTCTCTCATGAGGGCTGGTTTCTCCATCCTCCTGTGCTAAATCTTGCTGGAGGGGGTTTTCTTCGGCACTTTCCGGAGTATTATTATCTCCCGTGCTGGAATCACCGTATTTGTTTTGGCGGGATTTTGAGCGGCGCCGCTGACGCCGGCGCTTAGGCTGTTTCTTGGAGGGGTCATCCTCCGCTGTTCCATCGCCATCTCCTTCTTTTGGGGTGTCCACCATGTATATGTCATATGACGAGGTGGCTTTCCAGGGCCTGATAGGCGCTGGTTCTTCATCGTCTCCTTCATCGGCGTCCATACCGTCGATGTCTTCGGAGTCGAAGTCGAGCATGTCGGTTTAAAGTCGTCGACAGTGGCTACAAAGTGGGTGGTGGGTGGGCTTTGAATTTCTTCATCGTCCGTACCCAACCTTGCTGACCGTAGTCCGGCCAGGGCTCTCCTGATAAAGAGAGAGACTTCAGTGTCTTCAGAATATCGCCGAAAGGCGAGTGCTGAAAGATGTCCGCGGCAGTAAACTCCATGATCGGCGCCCAATCGGATTCGATCGGCAGGGGCGCGGAGGGTTCAGAGTCCGGAGAGGAGTCCGGCTCCTTGGAGTCACGAGTCTCGGGAGTGCGGGGCTGGTGTTCGGCTCAATCGCCGTTGGGATCGCAGCCCCCGAGGCGGCGTCCAACCACCCATCCTCGATCGACGCAGTTGGCTCCGAATTAAGGGTCGAAGCCGATGCGGGTGTGGCCTCCAGGGCACTGTTCGGCGGCAGAGCTAGATCATGCTCGTCGTGACAGTGCGGCGCGCTCGGCAGTGGCTCGAATCCGTCAAGATCAAGTCCCCGCGGATGTCAGCCGTGTAGTTTAAACTTCCAAATCTGACCTGACGGCCAGGGGCATAGCTTTCGATCTGCTCCAGATGGCCAAGTGAATTGGCCCGCAGTGCGAAGCCGCCGAAGAAAGATCTGTCCGGGAAGGAAGGTCTCACCCTGGACTGCATCGCTATTGATGATCGTAGGAGCCATCGAGCCTAACGGCGATGACACAGAGGAACTCTCAATGAAAGCACCAATGTCGGTGTCAAAACCGGCGGATCTCGGGTAGGGGGTCAACTGTGCGTCTAGGCCGGATGGTAACAGGAGCAAGGGACACGAAGTTTTACCCAGGTTCGGGCCCTCTCGATGGAGGTAAAACCCTACGTCCTGCTTGATTAATATTGATGATATGGGTAGTACAAGAGTAGATCTACCACGAGATCAGAGAGGCTAAACCCTAGAAGCTAGCCTATGGTATGATTGTTGTTGTCCTACGGACTAAAACCCTCCGTTTATATAGACACAGGGTTAGGGTTACACAGAGTCGGTTACAATGGTAGGAGATCTACATATCCGTATCGCCAAGCTTGCCTTCCACGCCAAGGAAAGTCCCTTCCAGACACGGGACGAAGTCTTCAATCTTGTATCTTCATAGTCCAGGAGTCCGGCTGAAGGTATAGTCCGGCCATCCGGACACCCCCTAATCCAGGACTCCCTCATTCCCCTTTGAAGTTATCTTATCATGAGTCTTTAAAGATTTGAGAACACTTGATGTATGTCTTGCCGTGCGTATCTGTGGTGACAATGGGATACCACGTGATTCATTTGATGTATGTTTTGGTGATCAACTTGCGGGTTCCGCCCATGAACCTATGCATAGGGGTTGGCACACGTTTTCGTCGTGATTCTCAGTAGAAACTTTGGGGCACTCTTTGAGGTTCTATGTGTTGGTTGAATAGATGAATCTGAGATTGTGTGATGCATATCGTATAATCATACCCACGGATACTTGAGGTGACATTGGAGTATCTAGGTGACATTAGGGTTTTGGTTGATTTGTGTCTTAAGGGTTATTCTAGTACGAACTCTAGGGCTGTTTGTGACACTTATAGGAATAGCCCAACGGATTGATTGGAAAGAATAACTTTGAGGTGGTTTCGTACCCTACCATAATCTCTTCGTTTGTTCTCCGCTATTAGTGACTTTGGAGTGACTCTTTGTTGCATGTTGAGGGATAGTTATGTGATCCAATTATGTTATTATTGTTGAGGAACTTGCACTAGTGAAAGTATGAACCCTAGGCCTTGTTTCAACGCATTGCAATACCATTTATGCTCACTTTTATCATTAGTTACCTTGCTATTTTTATATTTTCAGATTACAAAAATCTATATCTATCATCCATATACCACTTGTATCATCATCTCTTCGCCGAACTAGTGCACCTATACAATTTACCATTGTATTGGTGTGTTGGGGACACAAGAGACTCTTTGTTATTTGGTTGCAGGGTTGCTTGAGAGAGACCATCTTCATCCTATGCCTCCTATGGATTGATAAACCTTAGGTCATCCACTTGAGGGAAATTTTCTACTGTCCTACAAACCTCTGCACTTGGAGGCCCAACAACGTCTACAAGAAGAAGTTGAGGGAGTCCTGGATTAGGGGGTGTTCGGGTAGCCGGACTATACCTTCAGCCGGACTCCTGGACTATGAAGATACAAGATTGAAGACTTTGTCCCGTGTCCGGATGGGACTTTCCTTGGCGTGGAAGGCAAGCTTGGCGATGCGGATATTCAAGATCTCCTACCATTGTAACCGACTCTATGTAACCCTAACCCTATCCGGTGTCTATATAAACCGGAGGGTTGTAGTCCGTAGGCAATCAACTCCATATACAACAATCATACCATAGGCTAGCTTCTAGGGTTTAGCCTCCTTGATCTCATGGTAGATCTACTCTTGTACTACCCATATCATCAATATTAATCAAGCAGGACGTAGGGTTTTACCTCCATCAAGAGGGCCCGAACCTGGGTAAAACATCGTGTTCCCTGCCTCCTATTACCATCCGGCCTAGATGCACAGTTTGGGACCCACTACCCGAGATCCACCGGTTTTGACACCGACATTGGTGCTTTCATTGAGAGTTCCTCTGTGTCGTCGCCTTTAGGCCCGATGGCTCCTTTGATCGTCAACAACGATGCGGTCCAAGGTGAGACTTTTCTCCCCGGACAGATCTTCGTCTTCGGCGGCTTCGCTCTGTGGGCCAATTCGCTCAGCCACCTGGAGCAGATCAAAAGCTACGCCCCTGGCCATCAAGTCAGGTTTGGAAGCTTAAACTACACGGCTGACATCCGCGGAGACTTGATCTTTGACGGGCTCGAGCCACGGCCAAGCGCGCCGCACTATCTCGAGGGGCATGATCTAGCTCTGCCCCCGTACAGTGTCCTGGAGGCCGCACACGCATCGGTTCCGACCCCTAACTCGGAGCCTATTGCGCCAATCGAGGATGAGCGGTTGGACGTCACCTCGGGGGCTGCGATCCCAAAAGCGATCGAGCCGAACGCTAGCCCCGCACTCTGCATGACCCGTGACTCCGAGGATCCGGACTCCTCCCCGGACTCCGAACCCCCCGCGCCCCTGCCAATCGAATCCGATCGGGCACCGATAATGGAGTTCACCACCGCAGACATCTTTCAGCATTCGCCTTTTGGCGACATCCTGAATTCTCTTAAGTCTCTCTCTTTATTAGGAGAGCCCTGGCCGGACTACGGTCAGCGAGGGTGGGATACAGACGATGAGGAAATTCAAAGCCCACCCACCACCCACTTTGTAGCCACTGTCGACGATCTAACTGACATGCTTGACTTCAGCTCCGAAGACATCGACGGCATGGACGACGATGTAGGAGACGAACAGGAACCAGCACCTGTAGGGCGCTGGAAGGCCACCTCGTCATATGACATATATATGGTGGATACTCCAAAAGATGGAGATGGCGATGGAACAGTGGGGGATGACGCCCCCAAGAAACAGCCAAAGCGCCGACGTCAGCGGCGCCGCTCTAAATCCCGCCAAAGCAAAAACGGTGATTCTGGCACGGGAGATAATACTACCCCGGATAGCACCGAAGAACACCCACCTCAGCAAGATTCGGCACAGGAAGATGGAGAAGCCAGCCCTCATGAGAGAGGAGCAGACCAAGAGGTCGAGGATGATAACTATACGCCTCCCTTCGAAGATGAGGCAAGCCTCGATGACGACGAATTCGTCATACCATCAGACCCCGCCGAACAAGAGCATTTTAAACGCAGGCTTTTAGCCACGACAAGCAGCCTCAAGAAAAAGCAGCAACAGCTTAGAGCTGCCCAAGATTTGCTAGCTGACAGATGGACTGAAGTCCTTGCGGCCGAAGAGTATGAACTCGAACGCCCCTCCAAGAGTTACCCGAAGCGCAGGCCGCTACCCCGATCAGAGGAGGAAGCACCTACATCACCAGCGCATGACATGGCAGACCGGCCACCTCGCGGCCACGACAGAGAGGCCTCTTGGCCCTCCACCCAAGCCATGCCCCGACACCGCTCAACTAAGGCACGGGAAAATGCGCCCGACCTGCGAGACATACTGGAGGATAAGGCAAGACAAACAAGATCGATCTACGGATCGTGCAGGCGCCCTACGACATGTGACAATGATCTTCACTCTGGATACAACAAATCTGGCCGGGCCGAACACAACAGACATAGCTCTTCCAAGCTGCGTCGTGATATAGCCCAGTACAGAGGCGCCGCACACCCGCTGTGCTTCACGAATGAAGTAATGGATCATAAAATCCCAGAGGGTTTCAAACCCATAAACATCGAATCATACGATGGCACAACAGATCCGGTGGTATGGATCGAGGATTATCTCCTTCACATCCACATGGCACGCGGCGATGATCTACACGCCATCAAATACCTCCCGCTCAAACTTAAAGGACCGGCCCGGCATTGGCTTAACAGCTTGCCAGCAGACTCAATCGGTTCTTGGGAGGACCTGGAGGCCGCATTCCTCGGCAACTTCCAGGGCACTTACGTGCGACCACCGGATGCCGACGACTTAAGCCACATAATTCAGCAGCCAGAGGAATCGGCCAGACAATTCTGGACACGGTTCCTAACAAAGAAAAACCAGATAGTCGACTGTCCGGATGCAGAGGCCCTAGTAGCCTTCAAGCATAACATCCGCGATGAGTGGCTTGCCCGGCACCTGGGACAGGAAAAGCCGAAATCCATGGCAGCCCTCACGACACTCATGACTCGCTTTTGCGCGGGAGAAGACAGCTGGCTAGCTCGCAGTAACAACTTATCAAAGAACCCTGGTAATTCGGATACCAAGGACAAAAGTGGCAGGACACGTTGGAATAAGAAAAAACGCCGCGTTAGCAGCGACAGCAATGAAGACACGGCAGTCAATGCCGGATTCAAAGGCTATAAATCCGGTCAACGGAAAAAGCCATTCAAAAAGAATACTCAGGGCCCGTCCAGTTTGGACCGAATACTCGATTGCTCGTGCCAGATACATGGCACCCCTGAAAGGCCAGCCAATCACACTAATAGGGATTGTTGGGTGTTCAAGCAGGCAGGCAAGTTAAGGGCCGAAAACAGAGAGAAGGGGCTGCACAGCGACGACGAGGAGCCCAAGCCGCCAAACAACAATGGACAGAAGGGCTTTCCCCCACAAGTGCGGACGGTGAACATGATATACGCAACCCACATTCCCAAGCGGGAGCGGAAGCGTGCACTACGGGACGTATACCCGATGGAGCCAGTCGCCCCAAAGTTCAACCCATGGTCCTCCTGCCCGATCACTTTTGATCGAAGGGACCATCCCACTAGCATACGTCATGGCAGCTTCGCCGCATTGGTTCTCGACCCAATCATCAACGGATTTCATCTCACAAGAGTCCTCATGGACGGCGACAGTAGCCTGAACCTGCTTTATTAGGATACAGTGCGGAAAATGGGCATAGATCCCTCAAGGATTAAGCCCACAAGAACGACCTTTAAAGGCGTTATACCAGGTGTAGAAGCCAACTGTACAGGCTCAGTAACACTTGACGTGGTCTTCGGATCCCCGGACAATTTCCGAAGCGAAGAGTTAATCTTCGATATAGTCCCGTTTCGCAGTGGCTATCACGCCCTGCTCGGACGAACCGCATTCGCAAAGTTCAATGCGATGCCGCACTACGCATATCTCAAGCTCAAGATGCCAGGCCCTCGAGGAGTAATTACGGTCAACGGAAACACCGAACGCTCCCTCCGTACGGAGGAGCATACGGCGGCTCTCGCAGCGGAGGTACAAAGTAGCCTTCTCAGGCAATTCTCCAGTCCGGCCATTAAAAAGCCAGACACTGCCAAGCGCGCACCGGGGGAACCCACAGCAGGACCGCCTGGCACACTTTGAGCAAGCGTAGCAATATGGCCCCAACCTCAGCTTTCGCGACATAGCGAAACCAGTACCTCGCGTACATAACTACGCCCTTGAAATACCATGGGAACAGGGGAAGGGGCACAATAACGGCACGCCCAAAATACGGCTTAAAACGTACTAGGGGCTGCCGGATTCTTTTTTTTAATTTTTTCTTACTTTCAGGACTCCATACTTCGGACGACTTGTTCGGCAATTCGACTGCCGCACAAACGATGCAAGATCCAGGGAGGCAGACAAGCCATGCCGCATTATGGAACTCCCAGGTGGTCTCTGTTACGAGCGGTATACCTGTTTTAAATACAATTCCGCGGCCTGCCCCTGGTCAGGACATACTGAATAGTCCAATATCTTTTGCTTACCGCACTATTTGTATCGTTCGGCTTTGATAAATAGCCTCTCTATAAACAATGCTTAGCTTCTTGTCTATTTTTTGCATTATCTTCATTATCTTCTTTTCACATTTATGTTTATTAAATGACATGATTGCACCCGTACACCATGGTACGGCAAACACGCCAGGGGCTTCAGTACCCCTCATAATGGTGTGAGAAGTCCGTACACTTTCACAAGTGCGGCACCCCAAACTTATAGCACTATATGCATCGGCTCCGAATCATGATTTGGGTCAATAGTTGGGTTTGCCCGGCTCCTATGTTTTGGTGCCTTACGTTCCGCTCTATCGGCTAAGGTAGCACTAGGAGAACCACTGCGATTGTGCCCCGGTTCAGCTGGGTTAAGCACCTCAGTGGAGAAAGCTAAAACTGACTGTCATGATGTGGCGAGAGACCGGTCGCTGTTCGAGAGGTTTTTCAAGTCCCTAAAGGCTTATGCCGCTTCGAGCGAGGAGCTGGCTTTGTCCGGCCAAGGCGTGGATAGCGCCCCGAACTCGGTCTTCCGAACTAGGGGCTTCGCCGAAATTTAAAATTATAGAGTTCTATGGCTAAGTGAGAGTGTTCAAGCATTATAGTCCGATTGCCTGGTTCATTGTGCTGAGCGCCTCCCTCGAAGGACCCAACTATGGGAAAAAGAGCGCTCAGGTTTATCCCGAACACCCCAGCACTAGTGGCACGGGGGCAGAAGCCGACGACTAGCCATCTCTCAATTTTTGATAAATGGCCGCACAGAAAGTAATATTTTAAATTCAATAAGCATTGCTTAGCGCATATGAACAAGTTTTCAGCGCACAGGATAAACACGAGCGAGTTCATTCAAACATCACATCCTTGGTACATTCATCCGCCACAAGGCGGGCACCTGCAAGAACATCCTTGTAGTAGTTCTTGGGCTTGTGATGCTCCTTCCCCGGCGGCGGCCCGTCCTTCACAAGCTTCTCACCGTCCAGCTTACCCCAGTGCACCTTCGCATGGGCAAGGGCCCGACGGGCACCTTCGATGCAGACGGAGCGCTTGATGACCTCAAGCCTCGGACAGGCCTCCACCAGCCGCCGCACCAGCCCGAAATAGCTCCCAGGAAGGGCCTCTCTGGGCCACAACCGAACTATGAAGCCCTTCATGGCCTGCTCGGCCGCCTTGTGGAGCTCGACCAGTTGTTTCAGCTGGTCGCTCAAGGGCACAGGGTGTACGGCCTCAGAATACTGAGACCAGAACACCTTCTCCGTCGAGCTACCCTCTTCAGCTCGGTAGAATGCGGCGGTGTCGGATACGCTGCGGGGAAGATCTGCGAATGCCCCTGGAGAGCTCTGGATTCGGGTAAGTAACAGGTAGTTCACTTTTATATTTCTGCTTTGCATAAAGAATGCCTTACCCGCTGCTATCTTCCTCATCTCCTCCAACTCTTGGAGGGCCTTTTGGGCTTCGGCCTTGGCAGACTTGGCAGCCCCTAGGTCCGTTGCAAGCTCGGATGCTTGCGCCTTCGACTCCAGCTCCAAACTCTCATGTTTTTTCATGAGAGCCCGAAGCTCTTGCTGCACCTCGCCGACCTGAGCCCCAAGTCTGTCTCGCTCGGTGCGCTCCGTGGCCGTTTTCTTTTCGGCCTTAGACAACGCCTGCTTAAGGGTCGCCACCTCAGTCGTGGCCCCTACAATAAGCAGTACAATCCTATTACTCTTTTTGCAATCAAGCCTTTTTATAGGCACTTTTCCTGTAAGGTATTTCTTACCTTCTTCCTCCTCGAGCCGCCGCTTGGCAAGGCCGAGCTCTTGAGGTCCTGCTTCAGGACACCCACCTCCGCAGTCAGTGCGGCGGTGGATAGCAGCGAAGCCTGCATACGCATATTGACTCTTTTATTTTAGACTCCTGCGAAATTTAATAGATCCTCTATTCGGCTTTTCTTTCTGAATGCCAAACAGAGCATCAGGGGCTACTGTCTATGCGGTAATATTTTTACATATTTTTACTTACCTCGAAGCATGTTAGAAGGCTAGCGCAAGCTTCAGTCAGTCCGCTCTTGGCGGACTGAACCTTCTGGATCACCGTACTCATAACAGTACGGTGCCCCTCATCGATGGAGGCGTCGTCAAGCACCTCCAGCAGATTGTCCGGCACCTCCGGTTGGACGGAGGCCGCTGGCTCAGAAGGCTTGCTCCTCTTGGAAGGAGTTCGCCTACCGCGGTCCGGAACTGTGGAAGATTCCGGCGCGTTGTCCGGCACAAAGCCGAACTGAGAGCCCTGGGGAGCCTTATCCCCTTCACTCCCAGAGTACGGGAGGTTGCCTTGCGGCTCCTCCGGGACCACCTCCTCCTGCCCCGGAGCTTGTCGCGACGCCACTTCGGCGTCGTCTGCAGTGCGGGGGGAGACAGCGGGCGGAACTGAGTTCACGTTCGATGAGTCCAGGGAGCCGCCCGACGATTCATCAAATTCGGCTCGGGGCGGACTGCATAATTACATTCGACATTAGGGAAAGCTGTGCAACAAAGGAACATCATGAGTTACTCTGATATCCGAACTTACGATTTTGCCGGACGCTTGGCCCTGTTAGGCCACTCCTCTCTGCCCTCTTCGGCATTGGGGGCGTAGTCCGGCGGAGGGGTCTTCCTTTTCCTAGACCCCTCGGCCTCCCCCTTTGGGGCGGCCTTCCTCTTCTCTCCTCCCTCCGCTGGGGGGGGAGAGTTTTATTCTTCCTCCTCCTTGTTTTCGCGGGAGGAGGGCGTCTCGGACTCGTCAGATGACGAGTCCGACACCACCATGTTGCGGGCACTCTTTCGAGTCCCCGTGGTCTTCTTCTTCTTGGCCTTCTTCTCCGGAACCACATAAGGCACCGGAACCAGCAACTTTGCTAGTAGAGCTGGGGCTGGGTCTTCGGGCAGCGGAGCCGGACAGTTAATCGGTCCAGATATCGCCCGCCAAGCCTGTCAAAGGTAAGGGAGTTTAGATCCCGCATACAGTCAAACTATGAAAAAAGCTTAACATCCTATAGAAGGTGTAGATGGCATACCTCGCTAGCGTGACGCTGCGAGCTGTATCCGCGGTCCTCGGAAGCGGATGCGGGAGCCTCGGCGCCCTTGAATAGCATCTTCCAGGCGTCTTCGTACGTCGTGTCGAAGAGCCTACTGAGGGTTTGATGCTGCGCCGGGTCGAACTCCCACATATTAAAATCCCGTTGTTGGCACGGGAGGATCCGGCGGATGAGCATAACCTGGATTACATTAACAAGCCGGACTGGCTTGTTCACCAGGGACTGGATGCATGTTTGCAATCCGGTCACCTCTTTTTCGTCACCCCACGACAGGCCCGTCTCTTTCCAGGACATAAGCCGCGTAGGGGGTCCGGATCGGAACTTGGGGGCTGCGGTCCATTTCGGATCGCGCGGCTCGGTGATATAAAACCACCCAGATTGCCATCCCTTTAGGGTCTCCACGAAAGAGCCCTCGAACCATAGGACGTTGGCCATCTTGCCCGCCATGGCGCCTCCGCACTCCGCCTGGCTGCCGTGCACCACCTTGGGCTTGACGTTGAAGGTCTTTAGCCAGAGGCCGAAATGAGGGCGGACGCGGAGAAAAGCCTCGCACACGACGATAAACGCCAAGATGTTGAGGATGAAGTTCGGAGCCAGATCGTGGAAATCCAGGCCGTAGTAGAACATGAGCCCCCGGACAAATGGGTGGAGTGGAAAACCCAGTCCGCGGAGGAAGTGGGGGAGAAATACTACCCTCTCATGGGGCCTTGGGGTGGGGAGAAGCTGCCCCTCTTCGGGAAGCCGGTGCGCGATGTCCTTGGACAGGTATCCGGCCTTCCTTAGCTTCTTGACTTTGCCCTCCATGAAGGAGGAGACCATCCACTTGCCTCCCACTCCGGACATTGCTGGAGAAGGTTGAGGTGGGAAGTGCGGGCTTGGGCGCTGGCGCTCGGGTGCGCAGGAGATGGATAGGCAAAGGAGGAAGAAGGCGTAGGTAAAAAGGTGGATCCTTGTCCCCTTATATGGGCGGATGCGGTTGTGCGTCCCCACCTGCCTAGTAAAACTCGCTTGCCTCCCAAGCGCCGTGATAAGTGGCGCGGTTGGGTTACCCACGTCCGTATTGATGAGAATCCCGTAAAAGGGGGGTACACGATCTCTGCTTTGACAAGATGTGCCAAGGAAACCGCCTCGCAAAACATGCTGAGGTGGAAAAGTGAAAACGATTCGAGTGAAGGACTTGGCTGTAGTGTGTTAACGCACTGCGGAATACGTCAGCAGATTTGATTTGTGTTAATATTATTCTCTCTATGGCAATATGTGGAAGCTTATTTTGCAGAGCCGGACACTACTCTTGGTGTTTACAATCTTCTATGAAGGACTTGGAGGAGGAACCCGCCTTGCAATGCCGAAGACAATTTGCGCGCCGGACTCGTCGTCATTGAAGCCTGGTTCAGGGGCTACTGAGGGAGTCCTGGATTAGGGGGTGTTCGGGTAGCCGGACTATACCTTCAGCCGGACTCCTGGACTATGAAGATACAAGATTGAAGACTTCGTCCCGTGTCCGGATGGGACTTTCCTTGGCGTGGAAGGCAAGCTTGGCGATGCGGATATTCAAGATCTCCTACCATTGTACCCGACTCTATGTAACCCTAACCCTATCCGGTGTCTATATAAACCGGAGGGTTGTAGTCCGTAGGACAAATCAACTCCATACACAACAATCATACCATAGGCTAGCTTCTAGGGTTTAGCCTCCTTGATCTCGTGGTAGATCTACTCTTGTACTACCCATATCATCAATATTAATCAAGCAGGAGTAGGGTATTACCTCCATCGAGAGGGCCCGAACCTGGGTAAAAACATCGTGTCCCTTGTCTCCTGTTACCATCCGGCCTTGACGCACAGTTCGGGACCCCCTACCCGAGATCCGCCGGTTTTGACACCGACACTGACCATAGTCCGGCCAGGCTCTCCTGATAAAGAGAGAGACTTTAGTGAATTCAGAATATGCCGAAGGGCGAGTGCTGAAAGATGTCCGCGGCGGTGAACTCCATGATTGGCGCCCAATCGGGTTCGATCGGTAGGGGCGTGGAGGGCTCGGAGTCCGGCTCCATGGAGTCACGGGCTTCGCAGAGAATAGGGCTGGTGTTCGGCTCGATCGCCGTAGAGATTGCAGCCCCCGAGGCGGTGTCCAACCACCCATCCTCGATTGGCGCAGTTGGCTCCGAATTAAGGGTCGGAGCTGATGCGGGTGCGGCCTCTAGGGCACTGTTCGGCGGCAGAGCTAGATCATGCCCATCGTGACAGTGCGGCGCGCTCGGCTGCGGCTCGAATCCGTCGAAGATCAAGTCTCCACGGAGGTCGGCCGTGTAGCTCAAACTTCCAAATCTAACCTGATGGCCAGGGGCGTAGCTTTCGATCTGCTCCAGATGACCAAGCGAATTGGCCCGCAGTGCAAAGCGGCCGAATACGAAGATCTGTCCAGGGAGAAAGGTCTCACCCTGGATTGCATCGCTGTTGATGATCGGAGAAGCCATCGGGCCTAAAAGTGACGACACAGAGGAACTCTCAATGAAAGCACCAATGTCGGTGTCAAAACCGGCGGATCTCGGGTAGGGGGTCCCGAACTGTGCGTCTAGGCGGATGGTAACAGGAGACAAGGGACACGATGTTTTACCCAGGTTCGGGCCCTCTTGATGGAGGTAAAACCCTACGTCCTGCTTGATTAATATGGATGATATGGGTAGTACAAGAGTAGATCTACCACGAGATCAAGGAGGCTAAACCCTAGAAGCTAGCCTATGGTAATGATTGTTGTCCCTACGGACTAAAACCCTCCGGTTTATATAGACACCGGAGAGGGCTAGGGTTACACAGAGTCGGTTACAATGGTAGGAGATCTACATATCCGTATCGCCAAGCTTGCCTTCCACGCCAAGGAAAGTCCCTTCCGGACACGGGGCGAAGTCTTCAATCTTGTATCTTCATAGTCCAGGAGTCCGGCCAAAGGTATAGTCTGGTATCCGGACACCCCCTAATCCAGGACTCCCTCAGCGGGAGATACGATAGGCCGTCAGGGGAGCCTGGCTGGAGCGCAGCGGGCCGATCGTGACGAGGTCCAGGATCACCGCAGCCACTTGGTGAACCAAGTTGCGCACGTGTGCGGCTGCGCGATGCCTACCGTCGTGCCGGCGCGACGATGCCGGCCGTCCGGGCTAAACCCGTTCGACCACCCGGTTCGACTTCAACGAGCTGCTTCCTGACCTGTGTCTCCTTCTTCACCTATATCTCCGAGGAGCTGAGCCGTCTCGCACGATGGTGGGGGCTGAGCTGGACAAGGAGGGGTTGCGGGCTGCCGTCGCCGTTGCCGGGCGAATCCTTTCAGGGCTCCGTCACCGGAATCCATTCGTGCCATTGGACGCCGTCTTTGACGAAGCTGGCTCCCGTCGACCGGGAGCGGGCTCTGCGGGCGGTTGCACCCTGCATCACCAACGTCGTGCGCCTCGAGAAGCAGAGGGACTTCGGTGGTGTTTAGGCGCCCTCTGCATGGGCATGTCCATGTCTCGGCGCAACATGACCGTTGGATCAAACTCAGACGGTGCAGATCAGTCACTGTAGCACAAAGCGTGTGGGTGTGTTTGGTTGCATTCTCATCTCAATATAGTTGTTTCCTCTTCGTGTATTTTTGTTAACCTACTAGTGTGGACTCATGCACCCTTCATGCACTCTGCCAAACACCCAAAAGTGGGTCGAGAAGGGAACTTTTGCTCCCATCCCGTGCACCCTTCATACACCCTGCCTAACACTATTCGTGCTTCATATGGTTCATGTTTCATGGAGTACTGTAGCACCGTACTCTCCGTGCGCTGTGGACCTAGTTCTGTTAACATTGATCTCACCGTTCATTCTCGACCGGACAGTCGAAAAAGCGGTACTATGTTACATATAGGAGTAGTTGACATGCGCACAACATCATTTGTTATCGTCATATCTTACTACACTAGCAACAAGATTGTGTAGTACTGACGTATGAACCACTGCACATGCCTAGTAGTAGGAGCACTGTGTATGTTCACTAATTATCACTTTCGCCGCGTGTTTCGCACTCCTCCGTCGTAAGAGTGGAAACGCTTGCTGTAATCATTTTCTTCTTCAGAAAAAGATGGACACGCTCTACCGTGCGGATCCTCCTCCAGCCATGCACTAAATTACTCACTTTCGCCGACGTGTGGGACAGCCAGCACCTGGGTCCACCAACATGCCACTAAATTACTCCGTAGTAGAGTGACGGTAGACTACCCCGATCGAACCGCCGCAGTAATGCCCAATGAGCCGTCAAATCACAAAACCCCCTCCTTTCCAGCAGTAAGTTGGACGGACGAAGCAACCATCATTTCACTCTTCTCTCTCAGCTTCCTCTCTTGAAGAAACCCCCCTCGCATCGCTTCTCCCTCATCTCGTTCCTCCTTTCACTCTTCTCTCTCAGCTTCCTCTCTTGGATGGACGCCGGAGCACCGGCCGACATGATGTCTATGGCTTTGGCCAAAATCATCGAGGCTCATGGTACGAAGAAGTGCAAGCACCCCGCCGAGACTACTGCAGACAAGGTCAAAGCCATCGCCCTGTCCAAGCTCCCCTCTCCGGGATCCCTCATTAAGCAAGTCCAGGTAATGTCTCTTGTTGACGATCTTTTTCTCGATCTTGATCGTGTTTTTTCATCTAACACGCAGTACTAGTACTAGGTAGTACAACTTTCTGGGTGATCTTGCATGTGATTTTGGTTTGTTTTTTTGGTTTAATTCCTCTTTTGACCAAAACATGCGAGAGGTTGACACTGATTTCTTATAGATTACTTTCAACTACTCCCTCTGTCCCAAATTTCTTGTCTTAGATTTGTCTAGATACGGATGTATCTAATACTAAAATGTGACTTGATACATCCGTAACTAGAAAAATCTAAGACAAGAATTTTGGGGCGGAGGGAGTACTTTATGAACATCAATGCTACCTTTTAAGAGGGTATATTTGCCTCAATAACTTGTGTTATGGATATTGCATGTAATCTCTCTGCTCTCATGCCTTTGAAGACATGTTCTAGTGTCTTTGTTCACTCATTTCTATGTGTATATGTAGTCATATATGGAGTATAATATCGAAAATCATCTTATATTTCTGAACGGAGGTAGTAATAAAATATGGTTTCTGTTTGAATTAGAACCAGGTCCACGGTGGAGATGAAGTTCTCAAAGTGATGCCGTGTGAACTGGAAGACCTGATGATGAGTTCTACTGCTGAACTATCCAGCTGCTGTGTCCTTGTCGCCACGTGTCCTAAACTAGTGTTTTCGTGTAGCATTGTTGTCAGGCGTGTTCTCGAGGCTGTACTTGACCACAACAATTTCCTGGCTGTGCCTTCGATTATGAATGGTGTGGTTCTTGTAAAGCTTCCCAACAAATCTGATGCGGCATGTCTTCATCATCATGTTTATGAGTGGAAAGACCACTCTGTTAGGTTCTCCAAGGTTGACAAGATGGTGATGGTGCATGTAGACATCTCACATGAAGTCCATGGCCTAGTCAGTTATGCGGGGTTCATCCTATAGGTCGGTGGCAAGAAATAGTCTGCAGAGTTTAGTTAGTGCAACTTTGCTTGTCTGTAGTAAGTACTATTGTTCAGTACTTGATTTGTGTTTGTGAACCCTGTATTGTTTATTAGTACTGCCGCTTTTGGTGTGTGGTCAGTCCTGAGAACGGTCTATGTTAATGTCTGTCCACTCAATTCAGTATGTATATTTTGAAGTACCCAGATCATATTTTTTGTGAGGACGGTTTATCAATTATGGTTACACTCCAATATCTGTATGCATTGCAGGGTTTATCGCACCCACCAGGATTTCCAGTCCCTTGGATGTTCGGTCCATATGATTTGTCACGACCTTTGGACTGTCCTGCTTGTGGGAGTAGGCGGGGCCCCTGCATGCCACGCGTAGTTGGACGATCAATCTTCTGTTTAGTACTTCAACATAGTGATTTCCTGGTAAGGATTCACTCGTGTCACATCAAGTAAATCTTATTGATTTACTGTCTAAATCTTATTGATTTAATGTCATGTTTTCTTTCTTTTCCTGCAATTTTATGATGCAGGTTTTGCCATGTGACATTCATCACAGAATAAACCGTTTGGTTTGCTCTACGATGGCTATTTTTGCAGGTTTCACTTCTTATGTCGTGTCAGTAACGAAGGCATTGTCCATCACTTATATTACTGGAAAAAATTGGATCGGTCTGTTGTCTGAGTACAAGCCGAATCCCTATGATGAACTGCAGTTTGGTTTAACAAAAACACCACAATTAGTCCTTCTCGCATTTAAAAGAAATGTAGAAAAAACTGGATCACGGTCACGGATCCTAGTCAAGTTAGAAAGCTGATCATAGCAGACCAGACACGATCGCCGCTGTCTCGCACAGATCGAGCACCGGCAGTTGCTCTAGCACTGAAAACGGCAGCAGCTCAGTCTGATCTAGCTGAGGATTGGGCACCGACCGCGTCAGCGGATCAGTCTGATCTACCGGAGGATCAGGCATCGACACCGGCACCTGCTCTGACACCGGCACCAGTTCTACAAGGAGCACCATCTCCGGCAGCAGCAGCGGCTTCGGCACCTGCACCAACACTTGCACTTGCATCTGCTCCGGCCCGTGCAGTTGCACCGGCAACAGACTGGGCTGCAGTTCGCACTTCATATACCAAAGTCCTTACAAAAACCGACATGTCCACCTTCTTGGTAAGCATTGGCCGCCCAAGTGCTTCGTTCTTTTTTCTTTCCATGTTGTTTCACATGATTCAGTGTGTTGATCTAACTGTTTGGGTATGTCTTCTTGTTTGCAAACAGAGAATTCCTAGAGCAACGAGGGAGTCGTTCAACAATCCGGGCGACCGCGGCCAAGTTTCTCTTACCATGCGTAGCCTTGGTGTGAATGAACCTGCTCAATATACCATAAGTACAAAGGATGGTCGCATGATGATTGATGCTAAAGGATGGTCAAGGTTCAAATCTAAATTATATGTTGCGGAAGGGAATTGTCGGTGTCAAAACCGGTGGATCTCGGGTAGGGGGTCCCGAACTGTGCGTCAAGGCCGGATGGTAACAGGAGACAAGGGACACGATGTTTTTACCCAGGTTCGGGCCCTCTCGATGGAGGTAAATACCCTACTCCTGCTTGATTAATATTGATGATATGGGTAGTACAAGAGTAGATCTACCACGAGATCAAGGAGGCTAAACCCTAGAAGCTAGCCTATGGTATGATTGTTTGTTATGGAGTTGATTCCCTACGGACTACAACCCTCCGGTTTATATAGACACCGGATAGGGTTAGGGTTACATAGAGTCGGTTACAATGGTAGGAGATCTTGAATATCCGCATCGCCAAGCTTGCCTTCCACGCCAAGGAAAGTCCCATCCGGACACGGGACGAAGTCTTCAATCTTGTATCTTCATAGTCCAGGAGTCCGGCTGAAGGTATAGTCCGGCTACCCGAACACCCCCTAATCCAGGACTCCCTCAGTAGCCCCCGAACCAGGCTTCAATGACGACGAGTCCGGCGCACAGATTGTTCGGCATTGCAAGGCGGGTTCTTCTCCAAATCTTGTGTACCTGTAGGAATAATGTCCGATTTTTGTAATGTAGTGCTCCTCGGCTTCCACGCCCAATAATGGCCGTCTTCCATGTGTCAAACGAATGCGAAAAGCCAGGGGTTTTTACATCCACACCCCTAGCCGTATAAACGAGCCGCCTATTTAACGGGATGGGGATTTAGGTCCAAACCACATCTTCTCCTTTCCGCGAGTTATCATCAGAGCGCTTCCAGCAAAGGTCCATTCCAACATGACCAGCCGTCGCAGCTCCTCCCCTCGCCCCTCCGGTCCCAAACCCGGGGACTGGGAGAGTTGCACCATCCCGCATAGCGAGTTAGTGTCGCTTCAGGCCAAGGGATTTCTCCCTCAGGCATACATGGTCCCGGTCCGAGCCGGTCTCGCCACCTACAATGGCGGAAAACAAGCGGAGAGCACCCCCAATCCTTCTAAAGGAGAGCGGGTGTGCCTCGTCCCCTATCTAATAAGGGGACTGGGATTTCCAATTCATCCATTTCTCCGCGGGCTTCTGGAGTTCTACGGCCTCCAGCTGCACAATCTCACGCCCGCCTCCGTATTGCATATTGCGGGTTTCGTCGCCCTTTGCGAGCTATTTTTAGGCGTTGAGGCTCATTTCGCGCTGTGGAAGAGGTTATTCTGCCTGGTGCCCCGTTCTCAAAGAGGGGTCTATATACCAAGTGGGCGGAGCCGAAGTATGGCGCATCGCCGGGACCGGATACCTATCCGGAACCCCAAAGAAGGCGTCCGAGGACTGGCCTTCAGAATGGTTTTACATAGATGACGTCCCGCTACCGGACCCTATCCGGGTCGGTCTCCCTGAGTTCAACAGTGCTCCATTGAAGAAACGCTTGAGCTGGCGTCCGCGGAGCTCTCAGAGAGAAAGCGACAGAGACGTCCTTTACCTGATGGGCCGGATAAGACTGTTGGCTCATTCCAGACTAACCATGATTGGAGTCATGGCCGCATGCATTATGCAGGGGGGGTGCAGCCGCTTCAATATAGATGCCACCCAATGTGGGATTTCAACGGGGAGGATGACGCCACCCGTTACGGTCGTAAGGGGCCGGCCTCAGCTGCCGCTCTAGTAAAGATCTTGTCCTCTTTGTACAAGGGAGAAAAGGAGGAATTCCTCCGCGTCAACCCGCAGGCTGGATTTACTATGTACGATCCTCCAAGTTGGGTAAGTGAACAATTGCGCTTGCCCATTTGTTTTATACTCCCACGGTTAGATATGTAGTCTAACGACTTCAGTGCAGGAACTGCGACAGGAGGTAAAGGATATAAATAGCCGCCTCCACAGCCCGAGGACCCAGAACGGTCCCTCGATCCGGACTCCGAAGAGGATCCGGACATATCGGTGGAGCTTATCGACGGGGTGTTCCATCAGCTAAGCAAGGACAATACCTTGGTAGCCATCAGCGGATTACCCAGGGTTAATCCCGGCCTCCCAGGTGACAGAAACCGGGGTCTATTCCCTTGAGAGATTCCACTCTCACGTAGCCCGGTGTTTCTGACGACAGCCATGTTTTGCAGGGGAGATTTCCGAGGCAGGAGGCCGAACCTGCGGCGGCTAGCCAACGAGGGGCCGCAGGGCCCCGTGGGGCAAAAAGGAATGTAGTCCGGACTGAGATGCCGGCGCAAAGGTATAGTGCACCCTCTGTTTCCCTGGAGTTATTCTGTCAGGGCATATTAACGTTCGTGCTATCTTCAGAACAAAGAGACCTCGCCGGACTACATCCGGAGAGGTTGCCAATCGCGCCTCCACCAGCCAGGCTCCAACGTCTGGCCAGGAAGCGGAGGCGAGCACAAGGCGCGCACCGGACGCTCCTCCGACAGAGGATGCGACAGGCTGTCTGCCACAAATTCTGAAGTGGAGAGTGCCATGAACCACAGGCATCGCCGGACAATTCTACGCGATGCTTGTTTCTCCCAAGAGGCTTTAGATGCCTTTAATTCAGGAGATGCGTACCTCCGTGCCGCTCAAAATGGTTTAGCCAGAGCCACGGAGCAGTATGTAAAAGACATACGGGTAAGAAAATTTTGGTTAAATATATATATATATGCCAGTAGCCCCCGAGACTTGAAAGCAGTTAGAGCAACTGATTTAAGGATCATTTAATATGCAGGTTCTTACAGAGAAGAATACCGTACTGTCCCAGGAGCTGGAAAAGTGCAAGGCCCAACTAGAGGCCGCACTAGCCGCAGCAGGGGAGCCCAAAGAGACCCCCTCAGGTAAGATACACTTCGAAAGATTAGTATTGTGCGGTGTGGGTGCAAATCTGACAAATCATATTGCAGATGGCGCCGGACTCGATCCGGACAAGCAACAACTCTTACGCCGGCTAAAGGCCGGTGAGAGTATGTTGACAAAGGTGAGGCGAGAGAA
This sequence comes from Triticum urartu, assembly GCF_003073215.2. NCBI lineage: Eukaryota > Viridiplantae > Streptophyta > Magnoliopsida > Poales > Poaceae > Triticum > Triticum urartu. The sequence continues at coordinate 242,102,799 of NC_053028.1, read as the reverse complement.
GAATGATCTTCAGGATGCCAACACCAAGCTGGACGTCGAACTTAAAGATGTTCGTGGCCAGCTGTCGGACTCCACGAAGGAGAATCAGCGGCTTCGACGCGGCATTTTTAGTAAGTGCTTGAACGAACTTTGAAAAAAAAGTTCGGCGAGGAAGTCGACTAACAGAGTAATGTCTGTAGGTATGCTCACAGGTCGTCCTGCAGAGGAGATGCCCGGTTCTACGGGTGACCTTCTTCCCGAACTCTTGCAACTGCACGAGCGAATTCGGCAGGCGATGCGGGGTATTGCCCAAGCCTTATGGCCTGCCCACTCCGTGCCCGAGGGCCTTGGAGAGCTTGCGGAGAAGCTGAAGGGAGCTCGGCGGCGCTTCCGGTTGTGGAAGATATCGGCCTGCCGACAAGGCGCTAGGGAGGCCTGGGCCATGGTGAAGACCCGTTTTACGAAGTCTGACCCAAACCACATGGCCGAGGTCGGACCAGTGGGGCCTGACGGGAAGGAGATCCCTGTAAGCTTAGTATACGGCCAAGTAGAGTTGGCCGTGAAGTATTCCCAGCAGGACTGTAAATTAGACAGCCTGTTAGATGGTATAGAAGAGGAATACAATCAGTCAGAATGACTATGTAATTTTGAATTGACATGTGTAATGCCTTCTAGCCGGATTGTAGATCGTTTGTCGTTGCCGACCTTTTCGCTTCAACCTCGGGACCTGACGGTCCGGAGTGTGTCCGAATACCCTAGCGGTTATATAAGAACCGGGGTATGCGTGGAGACCAGGCGTAGGGGTCATCAGTGCTTTATCAGACAAGTGCCCAACTAGTTATGTTATATTACATGGTTAGTAAGAAACATCTTCCAGAGAGAATAGTTCCGTTAAGGGTTCCTTTCGCTGGGAGGCATGCCCTAAGGTGCATGTCCGGACTGCGTGAAGAGACGCAGAAAAAGCATCTGGGGGGCATAAAATGAGTAAAAAGATCATCTTTTATTTCACCGACCGAATATTCCCTTAAGAACGCTAGCTTTCGGCTTCACCCAGTCTGAGGTACACATCCGGCTGACCCGGCAGTAACAATCGCAGAGGTGCTCCCTTTACCGCCTAGCCGAACAATCGGGAACGTAGGGGTAAGCACAGGAGCCAGGCAACCCAGCTTGGCCAAAACTTAAGTCATATCGATGCATATAATGGTGAAGAAAAAGGTACATGCGGAAGTTTGACGCATGTGTTGGGCGTGAAGCCCGTATAAATAAGCTTCTGTTAAAGAAGCCCCCAGGTTTAATGAGCGCGAGTGGCACGTCACTAGATGAGCCTTTAAGGGCTATAAAAGAAAAGAGGGGAAGGAGAGAAATGTAAGACAGAAAAATGCAAAAAATGGACAGAGGAAGGAGACGAACACAGAGTCCGGCGCTAGGCATAGAATCTTCGGAGACGGGTGGCGTTCCACGGGTTCGGCTCGAGTCGGTTATCCGACGCATCTCGCAGGCGGTACGCCCCACCAGTCAGGACTTGGTCGATTATGAATGGACCTTCCCACTTGGGCTTGAGTTTGTCCTTTATCTTATCCGGTAGGCGTAGAACTAGTTCGCCAACATTGTAATTTTTGGCTCGTACTTCTCTGCTTTGATATCTTCGGGCCTGCTGTTGATAAAATGCGGAACGGGCTTTTGCCACGTCACGCTCCTCCTCCAAGGCGTCCAAGTTGTCCTGCCGATCGAGCTTGGCTTCTCTTTCTTCGTACATGCGCACTCTAGGTGAGTCATGAATTATGTCGCAGGGCAGAACTGCCTCAGCGTACACCATAAAAATGGTGTGTATCCGGTGGTGCGATTTGGCGTGGTCCGCAGCCCCCATAGCACGGAGTCGAGCTCCTCTACCCAGTGCGTGTAGATTCCTTGAGGGACCGCACCAGTCTGGGTTTAATGCCGCTCATGATAAGACCATTTGCACGTTCCCTGGCCGTTGGTTTGTGGGTGATAGACGGAAGCATAATCGAGCTTGATGCCCATGTTTTTGCACCAGAGTTTTACCTCGTCGGCGGTAAAGTTTGTACCGTTATCGGTTATGATGCTGTGGGGGACGCCATAACGGTGTACAACCCCGGATATGAAGTCTATCACAGGTCCGGATTCGGCCGTTTTAACAGGCTTGGCTTCTATCCATTTGGTGAATTTATCCACCATGACCAGTAAGTATTTTTTCCTATCGGTCCCACCTTTAAGGGGTCCGACCATGTCAAGCCCCCAGACCGCAAAAGGCCAGGTGATGGGTATAGTTTGGAGTGCGGTGGGTGGCATATGGCTTTGGTTGGCAAAAAGTTGGCAACCAGCGCATCGTTGGACTAGGTCCTGAGCGTCTGCCCGGGCCGTCGGCCAATAAAAGCCTGTACGGAAAGCCTTGCTAACAAGGGACCGAGCAGCGGCGTGGTGACCACCGAGTCCGGCATGAATTTCAGCCAGAAGGTTCCGCCCTTCCTCTTCGGAGATGCACCTTTGAAGGACTCCGGTAGTGCTTTTCTTATAAAGCTCTCCCTCATGGACTCTATAGGCTTTAGATCGCCGCACTATGCAGCGGGCCTCGTTTTGGTCCTCCGGGAGTTCCTGCCTAGTAAGGTAGGCTAGGAATGGTTCTGTCCAGGGGCGATAACCGCCATTATTACGTGGGCTGAAGGTGTAATTTCATTGGCAGAGCCTCCAATTGTGTCAGATTGTTCGGCGTCGAGTGGTGCGGCTGGGTCCGGGCTGTTATTTGCGGGTTCCCCCTCCCATGCTACGGATGGCTTGAACAATCTTTCCAAAAAGATGTTGGGGGGACTGCATCGTTTTGCTCCGATGCGTGCCAGGACGTCCGCTGCTTGATTGTTTTCTCGGGCTATATGGTGAAACTCCAGCCCTTCGAACCGAGCTGACATTTTTAGGACGGCGTTGCGGTAAGCTGCCATTTTTGGGTCCTTGGCGTCGAAGTCTCCATTTATTTGGGATATCGCGAGGTTTGAATCCCCGCGTACCTCTAGGCGCTGGATACCCATGGATACTGCTATCCGGAGACCATGTAGGAGGGCCTCATATTCGGCTGCATTGTTGGAATCCGTGTACATGATCTGGAGCACATATTGGACTGTGTCTCCTGTGGGGGACGTCAGGACGACGCCAGCCCCCAGTCCGGCCAACATTTTGGAGCCGTCGAAATGCATAATCCAGTTTGAATATGTGCCGTACTCTTTAGGGAGCTCGGCCTCCGTCCATTCTGCGACGAAGTCGGCCAAAACTTGCGATTTAATAGCTCGCCGTGGCTTATAGGTTATATCGAACGGGAGAAGCTCGATGGCCCATTTTGCAATCCGGCCCGTTGCGTCGCGGTTGTTGATAATATCGTTGAGTGGTACTTCCGAGGCTACTGTTATGGAACACTCTTGAAAGTAGTGTCGTAGCTTCCGGGATGCCATGAATACCGCGTATGCAATCTTTTGATAATGCGGGTACCGTGATTTGCATGGAGTGAGGACAGTGGATACGTAGTAGACCGGCCTTTGAAGGGGGAATTTGTGTCCATCCGTTTCCCGCTCGACAACGAGCACTGCGCTGACAACTTGATGTGTTGCTGCAATGTACAATAACATTGGTTCGCCGGTGTTCGGCGCGGCCAGGACTGGGTTTGTTGCCAATATGGCTTTTATTTCATCAAGTCCGGCCGTGGCGGCATCCGTCCACTCGAAGTGTTCGGTGCGCCGAAGGAGGCGATAAAGGGGTAGTGCCTTTTCTCCCAAGCAGGGAGATGAAGCGGCTTAAAGCCGCCACGCACCCGGTTAATTTTTGTATTTGTTTAAGGTCCTTTGGGACATCCAATTGTGACAAAGCTCGGATCTTGGCTGGTTTGCTTCAATTCCTCTACCGGATACAATGAAGCCCAAGAGCTTTCCGGCTGGAACGCCGAAGACGCATTTTTCTGGGTTGAGCTTGATGTCATATTTTCGGAGGTTATCGAATGTAAGCCTCAAGTCGTCTACTAGAGATTCGACATGTCTTGATTTGACGACCACATCATCCACATACGCCTCCACTGTTTTGCCGATCTGGTTTGCCAGACATGTCTGGATCATGCGCTGATATGTTGCGCCGGCGTTTTTCAGCCCGAAGGGCATTGTGTTGAAGCAGAATGGGCCGTATGGTGTGATGAATGCTGTTGCAGCTTGGTCTGATTCTGCCATCTTGATTTGATGGTAACCGGAGTATGCGTCGAGGAAACACAACAAATCGTGTCCTGCGGTGGCATCGATAATTTGATCGATACGGGGGAGGGGGAAGGGATCCTTTGGGCAAGCCTTGTTAAGGTCTTTAAAATCGACACACAGGCGCCAGGATTTGTCCTTCTTTGGTACCATCACCAGGTTTGCTAGCCAGTCCGGATGTTTTATGTCTCTGATGAATCCGGCCTCCAATAGCTTGGCTAGCTCCTCTCCCATAGCCTGTCTCTTGGGTTCGGAAAAACGCCGAAGGGCTTGTTTGACAGGTTTGAATCCTTTTAGGATATTTAAGCTGTGTTCGGCCAGCCTGCGTGGGATCCCTGGCATGTCTGAAGGGTGCCAGGCGAAATGTCCCAGTTCTCTCGTAGGAACTCTCGCAGTGCGGCGTCTACATCAGGGTTCAGTCGTGCCCCGATGGAAGCTGTTTTATTGGGGTCCGTTGGATGGACCTGGAATTTGACTATTTCGTCAGCTGGCTTGAAGGATGTGGATTTGGATCTCTTATCGAGTATCACATCATCCCTGTTAACCGTGGAGCGCAGCGCAGTCAGTTCCTCGGCCGCTAAGGCTTCGGATAGCGCCCTCAAGGGCTAATGCGGCCGTCTTGTTTTCGGCGCGGAGTGCTATGTCCGGATCACTAGCTAGAGTGATAATTCCATTCGGCCCGGGCATCTTAAGCTTCATGTACCCGTAATGGGGTATTGCTTGGAAGATTGTGAATGCTTCCCGCCCTAGTAAAGCGTGATATCCGCTCTTAAACGGGGCCACCTGAAACGTGACTTCTTCGGACCTGTAATTATCCGGCGTGCCGAACACCACATCTAGTGTGATTTTTCCTGTGCAGCGCGCTTCCCGACTGGGGATTATTCCTCTAAAGGTTGTGCTGCTTCGCTCGACGCGGTTCCAGTCTATTTCCATTTTTTGAAGGGTTTCCTCATAAATGAGGTTCAGTCCGCTGCCTCCATCCATGAGCACCTTGGTGAGGCGAAAGCCGTCCACTATGGGACTGAGGACCAATGCGGCTGGTGCTCGGGCTGTTCGGAATCTAGGTTCATCACTTGCATTGAAGGTAATGGCAGTGTCGCTCCATGGATTTATTGTTGCAACTTGATAGACTTCGGCGAGGCTGCGGAGTGTTCTTTTTCGCACATTGTTTGATGCGAAAGTCTCGAAGACTGTGAGAACGGTACTGGTGTCCTTGGGCTGGCTTTCTGCGGCCTCCGGAATTAAGAGGTCCTCGCCAATTTTGGCCACCTGCCGGAGTATCCAACATGCTCTAAGGCTGTGAGTTGGTGTGGCGTCCTTGTACTGTGAATTCTACAGGGTCCATCAAGCCATCTTTCCAGTACGGTTCCATGCCCTGTAGAGGGTTTTGGCTTTTTGGTGTTATCCCGGGTGTCCTGTGATGATGCACCCTCTTAGTTCGGACGGGATTACTATTCAAGGCCGGATTATCCCAAAAATTTATTTCGGTTTTCCAGGCGCTTTCCATCGCACAGTATTTTTGTACTATGGACGCCAAGTCAGCGAAGCGTGTGATATCACGACGACTTACGGCGTTAAGGATTCCCTTGTCCGTGCAATTACGCAAAAAGTTGAGATTGCGTCTTCCTCGCGGCAATCCTTTATCCTGTTCATAACCAGGAGGAATCTGGCCCAGTAATGATGTACTGTTTCCTTGGGCCTCTGCTTGATTTGGGAGAGATCGCTTATGATTGGGTGGGCGGGTGTCGTTGAATATGAAACCTCACCCAATCCAAGATTCGGAGGCCGAAGAGTTTCCGAACTCTAAAGTTCGGATTCTTGGATGTTGTCCAACGAATCTAGCCCGTTGCTTGATCCTAAGCTCAGGTCTTGAGTACATCCTCCTCTCCGCGGGTATCCGGCTTGGAGGGTCGGGAATTCGGACGTAGCTAGTCCTTAAAATAGATGAAGGGTCGCCGCACTGCGCCTCTACCACGGCAACGTGGTGGGTGACTTGGGGAGAGTTAATTTCTCTTAGATCGGGTTTAAGCCCAACCTGGTCGTAATCCGTAGCGACCCCCAGGGCGGCGATGCGATCCAAGAGCTCGTTTAGGGAAGAGAGCTCCATTGGATCTAGCTGCTCGACGAGCTCCGAGCTGACGTGTAGGTTGCTTTTGATGACCGGAGAGGTCACCGTCCGCGCAACAGCCGAACAGGCGGTCATGAGGAAACCACCTAGCCAGAGGGTTTGGCCGATAGCCAAGGCTCCCTTAGCAATGGCGCCGTCTTTAAAGACGGGAGGAGGCATCCTTCCTGATTGTGACGGCACAGAGAAACTCTCAATGAAAGCACCAATGTCGGTGTCAAAACCGGCGGATCTCGGGTAGTGGGTCCCGAACTGTGCGTCTAGGCCGGATGGTAACAGGAGGCAGGGAACACGATGGTTTACCCAGGTTCGGGCCCTCTTGATGGAGGTAAAACCCTACGTCCTGCTTGATTAATATTGATGATATGGGTAGTACAAGAGTAGATCTACCACGAGATCAAGGAGGCTAAACCCCAGAAGCTAGCCTATGGTATGATTGTTGTATATGGAGTTGATTGCCTACGGACTACAACCCTCCGGTTTATATAGACACCGGATAGGGTTAGGGTTACATAGAGTCGGTTACAATGGTAGGAGATCTTGAATATCCGCATCGCCAAGCTTGCCTTCCAATAAGTCTTCAATCTTGTATCTTCATAGTCCTGGAGTCCGGCTGAAGGTATAGTCCGGCTACCAACACCCCCCCTAATCCAGACTCCCTCAGTGGGTGTGTGCCTTCATGGGAGACCAACTAGAAGAAAAAGATTGCATGCGTGTGATGGATAATGACGACTGGTAGTGTGTTTGCATGCATGCACGAGAGAAAGTTACTGGTACAATTATAAAGAGAAGACTACTGTGTGGATGTAAAAGTATAGGCGAGGTCATAATCAATGTAAACTTGAATTCAAATATTTGAATAAGAGATCCTGATGTTTGAAACCCATGCATGCATGAATATAACGGAGATCTGCGCAGTGTGGTTTGGAAACGAGCATGTTGTAATGTATACACATTGAACAAGGTCAGACTGATTTGAATTTGAGATACCGATGGCACACATCATTTGGCCACTTCGCATCCGTGCATGGACACACTATTCTAATTGGAGATGATGGGCGGCTTTTGCATCACATATCTATATCTATACCCCTATATATATTATATATATTTTTATATTGTGTGCGGGTAACTTTAACTTTGAAAGATGGTCATTGGATGAGGCGAATCCGATGGTCCAAAGATGGCAAATTTGAGCACTACTGGCCGTTGGATATCATCTAGATTCCACCAGATTTCGCCACATGTATAATCTAGAAGACTCCATGGTTGAACTTAAGCATAATGCACAAACATCAAAACACAAGCACTTCTTATTTGTTCTAGAATCTTCCGTATCATAATTGCCCAAATGTTTTTCTACATGATTTGCCATTATTTGTTTTTACTTTATGTCTTACGACGCACAATTCCATGAATCTTAAAATAGATTAGCTTTCTTATAAAAACTAGATGATTTTGAATGAAATGAACTATAAGAATTAAACGAACATCTACATCATGCATATATGACTCAAAGCTTGCATGCTATAATGTGGTATTTATACATAATTTGGTTGCCAAATCTCATGCGTGCAATGCACGTGTACCTTACTCTAGTCTAAATGGTGTTTGTGTGTGTGTTTGTGCGTGTTGAGGTGCAAATTGTCTTTTTTGGTACACGTTAAGCTTGTTCTTCCGAAATTTCAAGCCGCGCCTTGTTATGCCGAAAATTCAAGCTAGCGTCTCTGTCTATCGTGCTGCAAAACTCCCGCCTCTTCAACCCGCGCTTTGTTAGCCAAAATATTTAAGATATATCTTTGTCTCGTTGTGCTCCGACAACTCCCTCCATCTCAACCCGCGCCTTGCTATTCCGAAATTACAACGCGCGCGAAAACTCCCACCTCCTGTGAAATCCCGACACGCGAAATGCCCGTGGTACCCCTGAACCGAAAGAACCGCCTCAAATCGGTGGGGGTACTTTCGTAACTTACCCCACATTTCGGACAAGCGCGTCTCTAAGCCATGGTTCCCCACTGCCATCCCATCCGCCCACCCATTCGTACACCGAGGCTGCGAAAACCCACGACGAAACCCCACATCCTGCTCACCCGGCCGGAGCCTCTTCCCCGACGACGTCGTCCACAGCAACACCTCGACATCCCTCATCCACCATACCGGATGAGGATCCGTCGTCGATCTCATTGTCCCGCGTTCAGCCACCCCGTCCTCCACCTCCAAGGAGCTGCCCCGATGTTCCCCTCATCTTTCGCGCCACCTCCATTCCCACACCGCCGTCTTCACCTGCACCACCGGAAGAGCATCATCATCACCGTTTCCTCGGATGAAGCTGCGGCCTAATCGGCGCCACCAAAGAGGTTGTACACTAATCGCCGCATTTTCTTCTTGATTCGATCTCACGGTGCTGCCGGTGCTCGGTCCCGAGCCGACACGGCGCGGCTCCATACACGAGGCGTCCGGCCACTTCCTCCATGGCGTCGCTCCCTCGGCGGCGACGTCCACATCAGTAGGACCTGCTGCTGCTTTAGCTCTCGCTCGCGCTGCTGCTCTGCTCTTGCTCTCGGTCCCCTGCCTGGTCTGCTCTTGCTATTGCTCTTGCTCGCGCTGCTGCTCTCGCTCTTGCTTTGCGATGCTGCTCCGAATTTAGCTACACTTCAGTCGACTGAATCGACTTTTGGGTCAGTCGATTTTCAGGGGGTGGGGGCTCGCCGGGGTGAAGGAAGAACCAGCCGCAGCGGGAAGGGGGGCTCGCCGGAGAGGTACCCCACTATCTATCTTAGGGTTCAGGATGGGGGCGGTGGTCGCCGGCGGTGGGCGGCGGGCGGTGGCGTGGGGATCGCCGGAGAAAAATCTCGGCACGGGGGGGCCTAGAGGGATGGCCGGGGCGGCGGCGGACCGGCGGTGGGGAGTGTTTTCGGGGCGGGCGGGGCGCACCGCCGGCCGCGGGCGGCGGGGGGCTGCTGTTTGGCCGGTGGTGGCTGGCGGCTCAGGGGGGTGGAGGTTGAAGATGAACCGCAGGCCCTTGATTTCGTATCCAACGGCTGCAAAATCGACTGACCAGAGATGAAAAAGTCAGTCGACCGACGTGTAGCCTCACCTTGCTAGTGCGTTCAGTTTCGACAGCAAAATTCAGTTTCGACAGCAAAATTCAGTTTCGACAGTTAAGTTCAGTTTCGACAGTTAATTCAGTTTCGACAGTTAAGTTCAGAGATGAGCGGCTGATGTATTTTACATCTAGCACTTTGTGGTTATGTATTTTACGTCATGTATTGGAGATGCTATTAGAATTCCACTCAGGTTAACGTTGTTCGTTGTCTCTCTTGTCCTGCTTCAGCCTCGGCGTCGTACAACTCACCGGAGCTGCTCCAATGACGAAACCCTCCATCACAGCGGAGCAGTACCTCGGGCTCCATCTCCAGACCTAAGATCTTCTTCCCCTCCTCCGACAGCCAAGTCAGCCGGAGCATCCTCACCGGCCAACCCAATCACGCTGAGATCGACATGGCTTCGCCAAAGAGGTTGTACACTTGTTGCATCTCTTTTTTACTCTACATGTTATATATATTATCCACTGAGCACTTGTAGTAACAGGAAATACGATTATTTTATCCTACTATATGACAAGCAGTGAGGTACCAGGCAACTTAGCTATCCGTGATGGACTCTCTTGAATGCCATCATTATTTATCTCTGCGCATTTGAGCTGTGCATTTGTCGATGGGCCTGGGAGTTGAGCTAGTATGGCAGTGGCCTGGGTCCAAAGTAATAGAAGTAGCACAAAAACATTTTTTTAGCGTAGGATTTTCCTTGCTCAAGCCTGCCTACTAGAATCCAGTGCTTGAAAGGAAAAGTGAATGAAAAAACATCGGAAATTGGAGAATTCCTACAGTTTTTCTTTCAAGGAGAAACTAAAGGAACAAATCCTACAGTTTACCTTTGCTCCATTCCTTTGCACCAAATTCATGAAAAGTAGTAGCATAGGAAACTTTCCAATTCCGATGTTTTTCATTCACTTTTCCTTTCAAGCACTGGAGATTCTAGTAGGCAGGCTTGAGCAAGGAAAATGCTACACTAGAAAAATGATTTTGTGCTACTTCTATTACTTTGGACCTAGGCCGCTGCCATACTAGCTCAACTCCCAGGCCCATCGACAAATGCACAGCTCAAATGCGCAGAGATAAATAATGATGGCATTCAAGAGAGTCCATCACGGATAGCTAAGTTGCCTGATACCTCACTGCTTGTCATATAGTAGGATAAAATAATCGTGTTTCCCGTTACTACGAGTGCTCAGTGGATAATATATATAACATGTAGAGTAAAAAAGAGATGCAACAAGTGTACAACCTCTTTGGCGAAGCCATGTCGATCTCGGCGTGATTGGGTTGGCCGGTGAGGATGCTCCGGCTGACTTGGCTGTCGGAGGAGGGGAAGAATATCTTAGGTGTCTGGAGATGGAGCCCGAGGTACTGCTCCTCTGTGATGGAGGGTTTCGTCATTGGAGCAGCTCCGGTGAGTTGTACGACGCCGAGGCTGAAGCAGGACAAGAGAGACATCGAACAACGTTAACCTGAGTGGAATTCTAATAGCATCTCCAATACATGACGTAAAATACATAACCACAAAGTGTTAGATGTAAAATACATCAGCCACTCATCTCTGAACTTAACTGTCGAAACTGAATTTAACTGTCGAAACTGAACTTAACTGTCGAAACTGAATTTTGCTGTCGAAACTGAATTTTGCTGTCGAAACTGAACGCACTAGCAAGGTGAGGCTACACGTCGGTCGACTGACTTTTTCATCTCTGGTCAGTCGATTTTGCAGCCGTTGGATACGAAATCAAGGGCCCGCGGTTCATCTTCAACCTCCACCCCCCTGAGCCGCCAGCCACCACCGGCCAAACAACAACCCCCCGCCGCCCGCGGCCGGCGGTGCGCCTTCCCGCCCACCCCGAAAACACTCCCCACCGCCTGTCCGCCACCGCCCTGGTCATCCCTCTAGCCCCCCTCCCCCCCGTGCCGAGATTTTTCTCCGGCGATCCCCACGCCACCGCCCTGCCAACGCCCCGCCATCGCCGGCGGCCACCGCCCCCATCCTGAACCCTAAGATAGATAGTGGGTTACCTCTCCGGCGAGGCCCCCTCCCCGCTGCGGCTGGTTCTTCCTTCACCCCGGCGAGCCCCCCACCCCCTGAAAATCGACTGACCCAAAAGTCGATTCAGTCGACTGAAGTGTAGCTAAATTGGAGTAGCATCACAAGCAAGAGCGAGAGCAGCAGCGCGAGCAAGAGCAATAGCAAGAGCAAGACCAGGCAGGGACCGAGAGCAAGAGCAGAGCAGCAGCGCGAGCGAGAGCTAAAGCAGCAACAACTCCTACTGATGTGGACGTCGCCGCAGAGGGCGCGATGCCATGGAGGAAGTGGCCAGTGACGCCTTCGTGTATGGAGCCGCGCCGTTTCGGCTCGGGACCGAGCACCGGCAGCACCGTGAGTTCCGAATCAAGAAGAAAATGCGGCGATTAGTGTACAACCTCTTTGGTGGCGCCAATTAGCCGCAGCTTCATCCGAGGAAACAGTGATGATATTGCTCTTCCGGTGGTGCAGGTGAAGACGGCGGTGTGGGAATGGAGGTGGCACGAAAGACGAGGGAAACACCGGGGCAGCTCCTTGGAGGTGGAGGACGGGGTGGCTGAACTGGCGGGATAATGAGATCGACGACGGATCCTCATCCGGTATGGTGGATGAGGGATGTCGAGGTGTTGCTATGGACGACGTCGTCGGGGAAGAGGCTCCGGCCGGGTGAGCAGGATGTGGGGTTTCGTCGTGGGTTTTCGCAGCCTCGGTGTACGAATGGGTGGGCGGATGGGATGGCAGTGGGGAACCATGGCTTAGAGACGCGCTTGTCCGAAATGTGGGGTATGTTACGAAAGTACCCCCACCGATTTGAGGCGGTTCTTTCGGTTCAGGGGTACCACGGGCATTTCGCGTGTCGGGATTTCACAGGAGGTGGGAGTTTTCGCGCGCGTTGTAATTTCGGAATAGCAAGGCATGGGTTCAGATGGAGGGAGTTGTCAGAGCACAACGAGACAAAGATATATCTTAAATATTTCGGGCTAACAAGGCGCGGGTTGAAGAGGCGGGAGTTTCGCAGGACGATAGACAAAGACGCTAGCTTGAATTTTCGGCATAACAAGGCGCGGCTTGAAATTTCGAAAGAACATGCTTAATGTGTACCCGAAAAAAGACAATTTGCACCTCAACACACACAACACACACAAACAAACACCATTTAGACTAGAGTAAGGTACACGTGCATTGCACGCATGAGATTTGGCAACCAAATTATGAATAAATACCACATTATAGCATGCAAGCTTTGAGTCATATATGCATGATGTAGATGTTCGTTTAATTCTTATAGTTCATTTCATTCAAAATCATCTAGTTTTTATAAGAAAGCTAATCTATTTTAAGATTCCTGGAATTGTGCATCATAAGACATAAAGTAAAAACAAATAATGGCATATCATGCATAAAAACATTTGGGTAATTCTGATACAAAAGATTCTAGAACAAATAAGAAGTGCTTGTGTTTTGATGTTTGTGCATTATGCTTAAGTTCAACCATGGAGTCTTCTAGAATATACATGTGGTGAAATCTGGTGGAATCTAGATAATATCCAACGGCCAGTAGTGCTCAAATTTTCCATCTTTGGACCATCAGATTCGCCTCATCCAACGACCATCTTTCAAAGTTAAAGTTACCCGCACACAATATAAAAATATATATAATATAATATAATATATATAGGGGTATAGATATAGATATGTGATGCGAAAGCCGCCCATCATCTCCAATTAGAATAGTGTGTCCATGCACGGATGCGACGTGGCCAAATGATGTCTCCCATCGGTATCTTAAATTCAAATCAGTCTAACCTTGTTCAATGTGTATACATTACAACATGCTCGTTTCCAAACCACACTGCGCAGATCTCCATTATATTAATGCATGCATGGGTTTAAAACATCAGGATCTGTTATTCAAATATTTGAATTCAAGTTTACATTGATTATGACCTCGCCTATACTTTTACATCCACACAGTAGTCTTCTCTTTATAATTGTACCAGTAACTTTCTCTCGTGCATGCATGCAAACACACTACCAGTCGTCATTATCCATCACACGCATGCAATCTTTTTCTTCTAGTTGGTCTCCCATGAAGGCACACACCCACTGAGGGAGTCCTGGATTAGGGGGTGTTCGGGTAGCCGGACTATACCTTCAGCCGGACTCCTGGACTATGAAGATACAAGATTGAAGACTTCGTCCCGTGTCCGGATGGGACTTTCCTTGGCGTGGAAGGCAAGCTTGGCGATGCGGATATTCAAGATCTCCTACCATTGTAACCGACTCTATGTAACCCTAACCCTATCCGGTGTCTATATAAACCGGAGGGTTGTAGTCCGAAGGAATCAACTCCATATACAACATTCATACCATAGGCTAGCTTCTAGGGTTTAGCCTACTTGATCTCGTGGTAGATCTACTCTTGTACTACCCATATCATCGATATTAATCAAGGAGGACGTAGGGTTTTACCTGCATCAAGAGGCCCCGAACCTGGGTAAAACATCGTGTTCCCTGCCTCCTGTTACCATCCGGCCTAGACGCACAGTTCGGGACCCCCTACCCGAGATCCGCCGGTTTTGACACCGACATTGGTGCTTTCATTGAGAGTTCCTCTGTGCCGTCACAATCAGGAAGGATGCCTCCTCCCGTCTTTAAAGACGGCGCCATTGTTAAGGGAGCCTTGGCTGTCGGCCAAACCCTCCGGCTAGGTGGTTTCCACATGACCGCCTGTTCGGCTGTTGCACCGACAGTGACCTCTCGGGTCATCAAAAGGAACCTACACATCAGCTCGGAGCTCGTCGCGCAGCTAGATCCAATGGAGCTCTCTTCCGTAAACAAGCTCTTGGATCGCATCGCCGCCCTGGGGGTCGCTACGGATTACGACCAAGTTGGGCTTAAACCCGACCTAAGAGAAATTAACTCTCCCCAAGTCACACACCACGTTGCCGTGGTAGAGACGCAGTGCGGTGACCCTTCATCTATTTTAAGGACTAGCTACGTCCGAATTCCTGACCCCTCCAAGCCGGATACCCGCGAAGGGGGAGATGTAACTCAAGACCTGAGCTTAGGATCAGGCAACGGGCCAGATTCACTAGACAACATCCAAGAATCCGAACTTCAGAGTTCGGAAACTCTTCGGCCTCCGAATCTTGGATTGGGTGAGGTTTCAGATTCAACGACACCCGCCCACCCGATCATAAGCGATCTCCCGGTTTTTTTTTTTTTTTGTTTTTTTTATTTTTTTTTTTTTTTTTTTTTTTTTTTTTTTTTTTTTTTTTTATTTTTTTTTTTTTTTTTTTTTTTTTTTTTTTTATTTTTTTTTTTTTTTATTTTTTTTTTTTTTTTTTTTTTTTTTTTTTTTTTTTTTTTATTTTTTTTTTTTTTTTTTTTTTTTTTTTTTTTTTATTTTTTTTTTTTTATTTTTTTTTTTTTTTTTTTTTTTTTTTTTATTTTTTTTTTTTTTTTTTTTTTTTTTTTTTTTTTTTTTTTTTTTCAAGGCAGAGGCCCAGGAAACAGTACATCATTACTGGGCAGATTCCTCCTGGTTATGAACAGGATAAAGGATTGCCGCGAGGAGACGCAATCTCATTTTCTGCAGTAATTGCACGGACAAGGGAATCCTTAACGCCGTAAGTCGTCGTGATATCACACGCTTCGCTGACTTGGCGTCCATAGTACAAAAATACTGTGCGATGGAAAGCGCCTGGAAAACCGAAATAAATTTTTGGGATAATCCGGCCTTGAATAGTAATCCCGTCCGAACTAAGAGGGTGCATCATACAGGACACCCGGGATAAACACCAAAAAGCCAAAACCCTCTACAGGGCATGGAACCGTACTGGAAAGATGGCTTGATGGACCCTGTAGAATTCACAGTACAGAGGACGCCACACCAACTCACAGCCTTAGAGCATGTTGGATACTCCGGCAGGTGGCCAAAATTGGCGAGGACCTCTTAATCTGGAGGCCGCAGAAAGCCAGCCCGAGGACACCAGTACCGTTCTCACAGTCTTCGAGACTTTCGCATCAAACAATATGCGAAAAAGAACACTCCGCAGCCTCGCCGAAGTCTATCAAGTTGCAACAATAAATCCATGGAGCGACACTGCCATTACCTTCAACGCAAGTGATGAACCTAGATTCCGAACAGCCCGAGCACCAGCCGCATTGGTCCTCAGTCCCATAGTGGACGGCTTTCGCCTCACCAAGGTGCTCATGGATGGAGGCAGCGGACTGAACCTCATTTATGAGGAAACCCTTCAAAAAATGGAAATAGACTGGAACCGCGTCGAGCGAAGCAGCACAACCTTTAGAGGAATAATCCCCAGTCGGGAAGCGCGCTGCACAGGAAAAATCACACTAGATGTGGTGTTCGGCACGCCGGATAATTACAGGTCCGAAGAAGTCACGTTTCAGGTGGCCCCGTTTAAGAGCGGATATCACGCTTTACTAGGGCGGGAAGCATTCACAATCTTCCAAGCAATACCCCATTACGGGTACATGAAGCTTAAGATGCCCGGGCCGAATGGAATTATCACTCTAGCTAGTGATCCGGACATAGCACTCCGCGCCGAAAACAAGACGGCCGCATTAGCCCTTGAGGCTATCCGAAGCCTTAGCGGCCGAGGAACTGACTGCGCTGCGCTCCACGGTTAACAGGGATGATGTGATACTCGATAAGAGATCCAAATCCACATCCTTCAAGCCAGCTGACGAAATAGTCAAATTCCAGGTCCATCCAACGGACCCCAATAAAACAGCTTCCATCGGGGCACGACTGAACCCTGATGTAGACGCCGCACTGCGAGAGTTCCTACGAGAGAACTGGGACATTTTCGCCTGGCACCCTTCAGACATGCCAGGGATCCCACGCAGGCTGGCCGAACACAGCTTAAATATCCTAAAAGGATTTAAACCTGTCAAACAAGCCCTTCGGCGTTTTTCCGAACCCAAGAGACAGGCTATGGGAGAGGAGCTAGCCAAGCTATTAGAGGCCGGATTCATCAGAGACATAAAACATCCGGACTGGCTAGCAAACCTGGTGATGGTACCAAAGAAGGACAAATCCTGGCGCCTGTGTGTCGATTTTAAAGACCTTAACAAGGCTTGCCCAAAGGATCCCTTCCCCCTCCCCCGTATCGATCAAATTATCGATGCCACCGCAGGACACGATTTGTTGTGTTTCCTCGACGCATACTCCGGTTACCATCAAATCAAGATGGCAGAATCAGACCAAGCTGCAACAGCATTCATCACACCATACGGCCCATTCTGCTTCAACACAATGCCCTTCGGGCTGAAAAACGCCGGCGCAACATATCAGCGCATGATCCAGACATGTCTGGCAAACCAGATCGGCAAAACAGTGGAGGCATATGTGGATGATGTGGTCGTCAAATCAAGACATGTCGAATCTCTAGTAGACGACTTGAGGCTTACATTCGATAACCTCCGAAAATATGACATCAAGCTCAACCCAGAAAAATGCGTCTTCGGCGTTCCAGCCGGAAAGCTCTTGGGCTTCATTGTATCCGGTAGAGGAATTGAAGCAAACCAGCCAAGATCCGAGCTTTGTCACAATTGGATGTCCCAAAGGACCTTAAACAAATACAAAAATTAACCGGGTGCGTGGCGGCTTTAAGCCGCTTCATCTCCCTGCTTGGGAGAAAAGGCACTACCCCTCTATCGCCTCCTTCGGCGCACCGAACACTTCGAGTGGACGGATGCCGCCACGGCCGGACTTGATGAAATAAAAGCCATATTGGCAACAAACCCAGTCCTGGCCGCGCCGAACACCGGCGAACCAATGTTATTGTACATTGCAGCAACACATCAAGTTGTCAGCGCAGTGCTCGTTGTCGAGCGGGAAACGGATGGACACAAATTCCCCCTTCAAAGGCCGGTCTACTACGTATCCACTGTCCTCACTCCATGCAAATCACGGTACCCGCATTATCAAAAGATTGCATACGCGGTATTCATGGCATCCCGGAAGCTATGACACTACTTTCAAGAGTGTTCCATAACAGTAGCCTCGGAAGTACCACTCAACGATATTATCAACAACCGCGATGCAACGGGCCGGATTGCAAAATGGGCCATCGAGCTTCTCCCGTTCGATATAACCTATAAGCCACGGCGAGCTATTAAATCGCAAGTTTTGGCCGACTTCGTCGCAGAATGGACGGAGGCCGAGCTCCCTAAAGAGTACGGCACATATTCAAACTGGATTATGCATTTCGACGGCTCCAAAATGTTGGCCGGACTGGGGGCTGGCGTCGTCCTGACGTCCCCCATAGGAGACACAGTCCAATATGTGCTCCAGATCATGTACACGGATTCCAACAATGCAGCCGAATATGAGGCCCTCCTACATGGTCTCCGGATAGCAGTATCCATGGGTATCCAGCGCCTAGAGGTACGCGGGGATTCAAACCTCGCGATATCCCAAATAAATGGAGACTTCGACGCCAAGGACCCAAAAATGGCAGCTTACCGCAACGCCGTCCTAAAAATGTCAGCTCGGTTCGAAGGGCTGGAGTTTCACCATATAGCCCGAGAAAACAATCAAGCAGCGGACGTCCTGGCACGCATCGGAGCAAACACGATGCAGTCCCCCCAACATCTTTTTGGAAAGATTGTTCAAGCCATCCGTAGCATGGGAGGGGGAACCCGCAAATAACAGCCCGGACCCAGCCGCACCACTCGACGCCGAACAATCTGACACAATTGGAGGCTCTGCCAATGAAATTACACCTTCAGCCCACGTAATAATGGCGGTTATCGCCCCGTGGACAGAACCATTCCTAGCCTACCTTACTAGGCAGGAACTCCCGGAGGACCAAAACGAGGCCCGCTGCATAGTGCGGCGATCTAAAGCCTATAGAGTCCATGAGGGAGAGCTTTATAAGAAAAGCACTACCGGAGTCCTTCAAAGGTGCATCTCCGAAGAGGAAGGGCGGAACCTTCTGGCTGAAATTCATGCCGGACTCGGTGGTCACCACGCCGCTGCTCGGTCCCTTGTTAGCAAGGCTTTCCGTACAGGCTTTTATTGGCCGACGGCCCGGGCAGACGCTCAGGACCTAGTCCAACGATGCGCTGGTTGCCAACTTTTTGCCAACCAAAGCCATATGCCACCCACCGCACTCCAAACTATACCCATCACCTGGCCTTTTGCGGTCTGGGGGCTTGACATGGTCGGACCCCTTAAAGGTGGGACCGATAGGAAAAAATACTTACTGGTCATGGTGGATAAATTCACCAAATGGATAGAAGCCAAGCCTGTTAAAACGGCCGAATCCGGACCTGTGATAGACTTCATATCCGGGGTTGTACACCGTTATGGCGTCCCCCACAGCATCATAACCGATAACGGTACAAACTTTACCGCCGACGAGGTAAAACTCTGGTGCAAAAACATGGGCATCAAGCTCGATTATGCTTCCGTCTATCACCCACAAACCAACGGCCAGGGAACGTGCAAATGGTCTTATCATGAGCGGCATTAAACCCAGACTGGTGCGGTCCCTCAAGGAATCTACACGCACTGGGTAGAGGAGCTCGACTCCGTGCTATGGGGGCTGCGGACCACGCCAAATCGCACCACCGGATACACACCATTTTTATGGTGTACGCTGAGGCAGTTCTGCCCTGCGACATAATTCATGACTCACCTAGAGTGCGCATGTACGAAGAAAGAGAAGCCAAGCTCGATCGGCAGGACAACTTGGACGCCTTGGAGGAGGAGCGTGACGTGGCAAAAGCCCGTTCCGCATTTTATCAACAGCAGGCCCGAAGATATCAAAGCAGAGAAGTACGAGCCAAAAATTACAATGTTGGCGAACTAGTTCTACGCCTACCGGATAAGATAAAGGACAAACTCAAGCCCAAGTGGGAAGGTCCATTCATAATCGACCAAGTCCTGACTGGTGGGGCATACCACCTACGAGATGCGTCGGATAACCGACTCGAGCAGAACCCGGGGAACGCCACCCGTCTCTGAAGATTCTATGCCTAGCGCCGGACTTTGTGTTCGTCTCCTTCCTCTGTCCATTTTTTGCATTTTTCTGTCTTACATTTCTCTCCTTCCCCTCTTTTCTTTTATAGCCCTTAAAGGCTCATCTAGTGACGCGCCACTCGCGCTCATTAAACCTGGGGGATTCTTTAACAGAAGCTTATTTATATATGGGCTTCACGCCCAACACATGCGTCAAACTTCCGCATGTACCTTTTTTTTTCACCATTATATGCATCGATATGACTTAAGTTTTGGCCAAGCCTGGGTTCCTGGCTCCTGTTCTTACCCCTACATTCCCGATTGTTCGGCTAGGCAGTAAAGGGAGCACCTCTGCGATTGTTACTGCGGGTCAGCCGGATGTGTACCTCAGACTGGTGAAGCCGAAACTAGCGTTCTTAAGGGAATATTCGGTCGGTGAAATAAAAGAATGATCTTTACTCATTTTATGCGCCCCCAGATGCTTTTTTTCTGCGTCTCTTCATGCAGTCCGGACATGCACCTTAGGGCATGCCTCCCAGCGAAAGGAACCCTTAACGGAACTATTCTCTCTGGAAGATGTTTCTTAACTAACCATGTAATAACACATAACTAGTTGGGCACTTGTCTGATAAAGCACTGATGACCCCTACGCCTGGTCTCCACGCATACCCCGGTTCTTATATAACCGCTAGGGTATTCGGACACACTCCGGACCGTCAGGTCCCGAGGTTGAAGCGAAAAGGTCGGCAACGACAAACGATCTACAATCCGGCTAGAAGGCATTACACATGTCAATTCAAAATTACACAGTCATTCTGACTGATTGTATTCCTCTTCTATACCATCTAACAGGCTGTCTAATTTACAGTCCTGCTGGGAATACTTCGCGGGCAACTCTACTTGGCCATATACTAAGCTTACAGGGATCTCCCCGTCAGGCCCCACTGCCCGACCTCGGCCATGTGGTTTGGGTCAGACTTCGTAAAACGGGTCTTCACCATGGCCCAGGCCTCCCTAGCGCCTTGTCTGCAGGCCGATATCTTCCACAACCGGAAGCGCCACCGAGCTCCCTTCAGCTTCCCCGCAAGCTCTCCAAGGCCCTCGGGCACGGAGTGGGCAAGCCATAAGGCTTGGGCAATACCCCGCATCGCCTGCCGAATTCGCTAGTGCAGTTGCAAGAGTTCGGGAAGAAGGTCACCCATAGAACCGGGCATCTCCTCTGCAGGACGACCTGTGAGCATACCTACAGACATTACTCTGTTAGTCGACTTCCTCGCCGAACTCTTTTTTCAAAGTTCGTTCAAGCACTTACTAAAAATGCCGCGTCGAAGCCGCTGATTCTCCTTCGTGGAGTCCGACAGCTGGCCACGAACATATTTAAGTTCGACGTCCAGCTTGGTGTTGGCATCCTGAAGATCATTCTTCTCTTGCCTCACCCTTGTCAACATACTCTCACCGGCCTTTAGCCGGTGTAAGAGTTGTTGCTTGTCCGGATCGAGCCCGGCGCCATCTGCAAAATGATTTGTCAGATTTACATCCACACCGCACAATACTAATCTTTTGAAGTGTATCTTACCTGAGGGGGTCTCTTTGGGCTCCCCTGCTGCGGCTAGTGCGGCCTCTAGTTGGGCCTTGCACTTTTCCAGCTCCTGGGACAGTACGGTATTCTTCTCTGTAAGAAGCTGCATATTACATGATCCTTAAATCAGTTGCTCTAACTGCTTGAAGTCTCGGGGGCTACTGGCATATATATATATTTAACCAAAATTTTCTTACCCATATGTCTTTTACATACTGCTCCGTGGCTCTGGCTAAACCATTTTGAGCGGCACGGAGGTATGCATCTCCCGAATTAAAGGCATCTAAAGCCTCTTGGGAGAAACAAGCGTCGCGTAGAATTGTCCGGCGACGCCTGTGGTTCATGGCACTCTCCACTTCAGAATTTGTGGTGGCAACCGGCCGTCCGCATCCTCTGTCGGAGGAGCGTCCGTGTGCGCCCTTGTGCTCGCCTCCGCTTCCTGCCAGACGTTGGAGCCTGGCTGGTGGAGGCGCATTCAGGAACCTCTCCGGATGTAGTCCGGCGAGGTCTCTTTGTTCTGAAGATAGCACGAACGTTAATATGCCCTGACAGAATAACTCCAGGGAAACAGAGGGTGCACTATACCTTTGCGCCGGCATCTCAGTCCGGACTACATTCCTTTTTGCCCCACGGGGCCCTGCGGCCCCTCGTTGGCTAGCCGCCGCAGGTTCGGCCTCCTGCCTCGGAAATCTCCCCTGCAAAACACGGCTGTCGTCAGAAACACCGGGCTACGTGAGGGTGGAATCTCTTTCAAGGGAATAAGACCCCGGTTTCTGTCACCTGGGAGGCCGGGATTAACCCTGGGTAATCCGCCGTAATGGCTACCAAGGTATTGTCCTTGCTTAGCTGATGGAACACCCCGTCGATAAGCTCCACCGATATGTCCGGATCCTCTTCGGAGTCCGGATTGAGGGACCGTTCTGGGTCCTCGGGCTGTGGAGGGCGGCTGTTTATATCCTTTACCTCCTGTCGCAGTTCCTGCATTGAAGTCGTTAGACTACCTATCTAACCATGGGAGTATAAAACAAACGGGCAAGCGCAATTGTTCACTTACCCAACTTGGAGGATCGTACATACTGAATCCGGCCCGCGGGTTGACGCTGAGGAATTCCTCCTTTTCTCCCTTGTGTACAAAGAGGATAAGATCTTTAAGGCGGCTGAGGCCGGCCCCTTACGACCGTAACGTGTGGCGTCATCCTCCCCGTTGAAATCCCACAGGGGGTGGCCTCTATATTGAAGCGGCTGCACCCCCCGCATAATGCATGCGGCCATGACTCCAATCATGGTTAGTCCGGAATGAGCCACCAGTCTTATCCGGCCCATCAGGTAAAGGACGTCTCTGTCGCTTTCTCTCTGAGAGCTCCGCGGACGCCGGCTCAAGCGTTTCTTCAATGGAGCACTGTTGAACTCAGGGAGACCGACTCGGATAGGGTCCGGTAACGGGACGTCATCTATATAAAACCATTCCGAAGGCCTGTCCTCGGACGCCTTCTTTGGGGTTCCAGATAGGTATCTGGTCCCGGCGATGCGCCATACTTCGGCTCCGCCCACTTGGTATATAGACCCCTCTCGAGAACGGGGCACCAGGCAGAATAACCTCTTCCACAGCGCGAAATGAGCCTCAACGCCTAAAAATAGCTCGCAAAGGGCGACGAAACCCGCAATATGCATACGGAGGCGGGCGTGAGATTGTGCAGCTGGAGGCCGTAGAACTCCAGAAGCCCGCGGAGAAATGGATGAATTGGAAATCCCAGTCCCCTTATTAGATAGGGGACGAGGCACACCCGCTCTCCTTTAGAAGGATTGGGGGTGCTCTCCGCTTGTTTTCCGCCATTGTAGGTGGCAGACCGGCTCGGACCGGACCAT
Organism: Triticum urartu; assembly: GCF_003073215.2. Lineage (NCBI taxonomy): Eukaryota > Viridiplantae > Streptophyta > Magnoliopsida > Poales > Poaceae > Triticum > Triticum urartu. Next base: position 242,079,877 of record NC_053028.1, on the reverse strand, counting down.
GTATGCCTGAGGGAGAAATCCCTTGGCCTGAAGACTCGCTATGCGGGATGGTGCAACTCTCCCAGTCCCCGGGTTTGGGACCGGAGGGGCGAGGGGAGGAGCTGCGACGGCTGGTCATGTTGGAATGGACCTTTGCTGGAAGCGCTCTGATGATAACTCGTGGAGAGGAGAAGATGTGGTTTGAACTAAATCTCCATCCTGTTAAATAGGCGGCTCGTTTATACGGCTAGTGGTGTGGGTGTAAAAACGCCCCGGCTTTTTGCATTCGTTTAACACGTGGAAGACGGCCATTATTGGGCGTGAAAGCCGAGGAGCACTACATTACAAAAATCGGACATTATTCCTACAGGTACACAAGATTTGGAGAAGAACCCGCCTTGCAATGCCGAACAATCTGCGCGCCGGACTCGTCGTCATTGAAGCCTGGTTCGGGGGCTACTGAGGGAGTCCTGGATTAGGGGGTGTTCGGGTAGCCGGACTATACCTTCAGCCGGACTCCTGGACTATGAAGATACAAGATTGAAGACTTCGTCCCGTGTCCGGATGGGACTTTCCTTGGCGTGGAAGGCAAGCTTGGCGATGCGGATATTCAAGATCTCCTACCATTGTAACCGAATCTATGTAACCCTAACCCTATCCGGTGTCTATATAAACCGGAGGGTTGTAGTCCGTGCAATCAACTCCATATACAACAATCATACCATAGGCTAGCTTCTAGGGTTTAGCCTCCTTGATCTCGTGGTAGATCTACTCTTGTACTACCCATATCATCAATATTAATCAAGCAGGAGTAGGGTATTACCTCCATCGAGAGGGCCCGAACCTGGGTAAACATCGTGTCCCTTGTCTCCTGTTACCATCCGGCCTTGACGCACAGTTCGGGACCCCCTACCTGAGATCCGCCGGTTTTGACACCGACATTGGTGCTTTCATTGAGAGTTCCTCTGTGCCGTCACAATCAGGAAGGATGCCTTCTCCCGTCTTTAAAGACGGCGCCGTTGCTAAGGGAGCCTTGGCTGTCGGCCAAACCCTCCAGCTAGGTGGTTTCCTCATGACCGCCTGTTCGGCTGTTGCACCGACGGTGACCTCTCGGGTCATCAAAAGCAACCTACACGTCAGCTCGGAGCTCGTCGAGCAGCTAGATCCAATGGAGCTCTCTTCCGTAAACGAGCTCTTGGATCGCATCGCCGCCCTGGGGGTCTCTACGGATTATGACTAGGTTGGGCTTAAACCCGATCTAAGAGAAATTAACCCTCCCCAAGTCACCTACCACGTTGCCGTGGTAGAGGCGCAGCGCGGCGACCCTTCATCTATTTTAAGGACTAGCTACGTCCGAATTCCCGACCCCTCCAAGCCGGATACCCGCGGAGGGGAGGATGTAACTCAAGACCTGAGCTTAGGATCATGCAACGGGCTAGATTCATTGGACAACACCTAAGAATCCGAACTTCAGAGTTCGGAAACTCTTCGGCCTCCGAATCTTGGATTGGGTGAGGTTTCAGATTCAACGACACCCGCCCACCCGATCATAAGCGATCTCTCCCAAATCAGGCAGAGGCCCGAAGAAATAGTACGTCATTACTGGGCCAGATTCCTCCTGGTTATGAACAGGATAAAGGATTGCCGCAAGGAAGATGCAATCTCAATTTTCTGCAGTAATTGCACGGACAAGGGAATCCTTAACGCCGTAAGTCGTCGTGATATCACACGCTTTGCTGACTTGGCGTCCATAGTACAAAAATACTGTGAGATGGAAAGCGCCTGGAAAACCGAAATAAATTTTTGGGATAATCCGGCCTTGAATAGTAATCCCGTCCGAACTAAGAGGGTGCATTATCACAGGACACCCGGGATAAACACCAAAAAGCCAAAACCCTCTACAGGGCATGGAACCGTACTGGAAAGATGGCTTGACGGACCCTGTAGAATTCACAGTACAGAGGACGCCACACCAACTCACAGCCTTAGAGCATGTTGGATACTCCGGCAGGTGGCCAAAATCGGCGAGGACCTCTTAATTCCGGAGGCCGCAGAAAGCCAGCCCAAGGACACCAGTACCGTTCTCACAGTCTTCGAGACTTTCGCATCAAACAATGTGCGAAAAAGAACACTCCACAGCCTCGCCGAAGTCTATCAAGTTGTAACAATACATCCATGGAGCGACACTGCCATTACCTTCAACGCAAGTGATGAACCTAGATTCCGAACAGCCCGAGCACCAGCCGCATTGGTCCTCAGTCCCATAGTGGACGGCTTTCGCCTCACCAAGGTGCTCATGGATGGAGGCAGCGGACTGAACCTCATTTATGAGGAAACCCTTCAAAAAATGGAAATAGACTGGAACCGCGTCGAGCGAAGCAGCACAACCTTTAGAGGAATAATCCCCAGTCGGGAAGCGCGCTGCACAGGAAAAATCACACTAGATGTGGTGTTCGGCACGGCGGATAATTACAGGTCCGAAGAAGTCACGTTTCAGGTGGCCCCGTTCAAAAGCGGATATCACGCCTTACTAAGGTGGGAAGCATTCACAATCTTCCAAGAAATACCCCATTACGGGTACATGAAGCTTAAGATGCCCGGGCCGAACGGAATTATCACTCTAGCTAGTGATCCGGACATAGCACTCCACGCCGAAAACAAGACGGCCGCATTAGCCCTTGAGGCACTATCCGAAGCCTTAGCGGCCGAGGAACTGACTACGCTGCGCTCCACGGTTAACAGGGATGATGTGATACTCGACAAGAGATCCAAATCCACATCCTTCAAGCCAGCTGATGAAATAGTCAAATTCCAGGTCCATCCAACAGACCCCAATAAAACAGCTTCCATCGGGGCACGACTGAACCCTGATGTAGACGCCGCACTACGAGAGTTCCTATGAGAGAACTGGGACATTTTCGCCTGGCACCCTTCAGACATGCCAGGGATCCCATGCAGGCTGGCCGAACACAGCTTAAATATCCTAAAAGGATTCAAACCTGTCAAACAAGCCCTTTGGCGTTTTTCCGAACCCAAGAGACAGGCTATGGGAGAGGAGCTAGCCAAGCTATTGGAGGCCGGATTCATTAGAGACATAAAACATCCGGACTGGCTAGCAAACCTGGTGATGGTACCAAAGAAGGACAAATCCTGGCGCCTGTGTGTCGATTTTAAAGACCTTAACAAGGCTTGCCCAAAGGATCCCTTCCCCCTCCCCCGTATCGATCAAATAATCGATGCCATCGCAGGACATGACTCGTTGTGTTTCCTCGACGCATACTCCGGTTACCATCAAATCAAGATGGTAGAATCAGACCAAGCTGCAACAACATTCATCACACCATACGGCCCATTCTGCTTCAACACAATGCCCTTTGGGCTGAAAAATGCCGGCGCAACATATCAGCGCATGATCCAGACATGTCTGGCAAACCAGATCGGCAAAACAGTGGAGGCGTATGTGGACGATGTGGTCGTCAAATCAAGACATGTTGAATCCCTAGTAAATGACTTGAAGCTTACATTCGATAACCTCCGAAAATATGGCATCAAGCTCAACCCAGAAAAATGCGTCTTCGGCGTTCCAGCCGGAAAGCTCTTGGGCTTCATTGTATCCGGTAGAGGAATTGAAGCAAACCCAGCCAAGATCCAAGCTTTGTCACAATTGGATGTCCCAAAGGACCTTAAACAAATACAAAAATTAACCGGATGCGTGGCGGCTTTAAGCCGCTTCATCTCCCGCTTGGGAGAAAAGGCACTACCCCTCTATCGCCTCCTTCGGCGCACCGAACACTTCGAGTGGACGGATGCCGCCACGGCCGGACTTGATGAAATAAAAGCCATATTGGCAACAAACCCAGTCCTGGCCGCGCCGAACACCGGCGAACCAATGATTTTGTACATTGCAGCAACCCATCAAGTTGTCAGCACAGTGCTCGTTGTCGAGCAGGAAACAGATGGACACAAATTCCCCCTTCAAAGGCCGGTCTACTACGTATCCACTGTCCTCACTCCATGCAAATCACGGTACCCGCATTATCAAAAGATTGCATACGCGGTATCCATGGCATCCCGGAAGCTACGACACTACTTTCAAGAGTGTTCCATAACAGTAGCCTTGGAAGTACCACTCAACGATATTATCAACAACCGCGATGCAACGGTCCGGATTGCAAAATGGGCCATCGAGCTTCTCCCGTTCGATATAACCTATAAGCCACGGCGAGCTATTAAATCGCAAGTTTTGGCCGACTTCGTCGCAGAATGGATGGAGGCCGAGCTCCCTAAAGGGTACGACACATATTCAAACTGGATTATGCATTTCGACGGCTCCAAAATGTTAGCCGGACTGGGGGCTGGCGTCGTCCTGACGTCCCCCACAGGAGACACAGTCCAATATGTGCTCTAGATCATGTACACGGATTCCAACAATGCAGTCGAATATGAGGCCCTCCTACATGGTCTCCGGATAGCAGTATCCATGGGTATCTAGCGCCTAGAGGTACGCGGGGATTCAAACCTCGCGATATCCCAAATAAATGGAGACTTCGACGCCAAGGACCCAAAAATGGCAGCTTACCGCAACGCCGTCCTAAAAATGTCAGCTCGGTTCGAAGGGCTGGAGTTTCACCATATAGCCCGAGAAAACAATCAAGCAGCGGACGTCCTGGCACGCATCGGAGCAAAACGCGATGCAGTCCCCCCCCAACATCTTTTTGGAAAGATTGTTCAAGCCATCCGTAGCATGGGAGGGGGAACCCGCAAATAACAGCCCGGACCCAGCCGCACCACTCGACGCCGAACAATCGACATAAATGGAGGCTCTGCCAATGAAATTACACCTTCAGCCCACGTAATAATGGCGGTCATCGCCCCGTGGACAGAACCATTCCTAGCCTACCTTACTAGGCAGGAACTCCCGGAGGACCAAAACGAGGCCCGCTGCATAGTGCGGCGATCTAAAGCCTATAGAGTCCATGAGGGAGAGCTTTATAAGAAAAGCACTACCGGAGTCCTTCAAAGGTGCATCTCCGAAGAGGAAGGGCGGAACCTTCTGGCTGAAATTCATGCCGGACTCGGTGGTCACCACGCCGCTGCTCGGTCCCTTGTTAGCAAGGCTTTCCGTACAGGCTTTTATTGGCCGACGGCCCGGGCAGACGCTCAGGACCTAGTCCAACGATGCGCTGGTTGCCAACTTTTTGCCAACCAAAGCCATATGCCACCCACCGCACTCCAAACTATACCCATCACCTGGCCTTTTGCGGTCTGGGGGCTTGACATGGTCGGACCCCTTAAAGGTGGGACCCATAGGAAAAAATACTTACTGGTCATGGTGGATAAGTTCACCAAATGGATAGAAGCCAAGCCTGTTAAAACGGCCGAATCCGGACCTGTGATAGACTTCATATCCGGGGTTGTACACCGTTATGGCGTCCCCCACAGCATCATAACCGATAACGGTACAAACTTTACCGCCGACGAGGTAAAACTCTGGTGCAAAAACATGGGCATCAAGCTCGATTATGCTTCCGTCTATCACCCACAAACCAACGGCCAGGTCGAACGTGCAAATGGTCTTATCATGAGCGGCATTAAACCCAGACTGGTGCGGTCCCTCAAGGAATCTAACACGCACTGGGTAGAGGAGCTCGACTCCGTGCTATGGGGGCTGCGGACCACGCCAAATCGCACCACCGGATACACACCATTTTTTATGGTGTACGGCGCAGAGGCAGTTCTGCCCTGCGACATAATTCATGACTCACCTAGAGTGCGCATGTACGAAGAAAGAGAAGCCGAGCTCGATCGGCAGGACAACTTGGACGCCTTGGAGGAGGAGCGTGACGTGGCAAAAGCCCGTTCCGCATTTTATCAACAGCAGGCCCGAAGATATCAAAGCAGAGAAGTACGGGCCAAAAATTACAATGTTGGCGAACTAGTTCTACGCCTGCCGGATAAGAAAAAGGACAAACTCAAGCCCAAGTGGGAAGGTCCATTCATAATCGACCAAGTCCTGACTGGTGGGGCGTACCGCCTGCGAGATGCGTCGGATAACCGACTCGAGCCGAACCCGTGGAACGCCACCCGTCTCCGAAGATTCTATGCCTAGCGCCGGACTCTGTGTTCGTCTCCTTCCTCTGTCCATTTTTTGCATTTTTCTGTCTTACATTTCTCTCCTTCCCCTCTTTTCTTTTATAGCCCTTAAAGGCTCATCTAGTGACGCGCCACTCGCGCTCATTAAACCTGGGGGCTTCTTTAACAGAAGCTTATTTATACGGGCTTCACGCCCAACACATGCGTCAAACTTCCGCATGTACCTTTTTCTTCACCATTATATGCATCGATATGACTTAAGTTTTGGCCAAGCTGGGTTGCCTGGCTCCTGTGCTTACCCCTACGTTCCCGATTGTTCGGCTAGGCGGTAAAGGGAGCACCTCTGCGATTGTTACTGCCGGGTCAGCCGGATGTGTACCTCAGACTGGGTGAAGCCGAAAGCTAGCGTTCTTAAGGGAATATTCGGTCGGTGAAATAAAAGATGATCTTTTTACTCATTTTATGCGCCCCCAGATGCTTTTTTCTGCGTCTTTTCACGCAGTCCGGACATGCACTTTAGGGCATGCCTCCCAGCGAAAGGAACCCCTAACGGAACTATTCTCTCTGGAAGATGTTTCTTACTAACCATGTAATATAACATAACTAGTTGGGCACTTGTCTGATAAAGCACTAATGACCCCTACGCCTGGTCTCCACGCATACCCCGGTTCTTATATAACCGCTATGGTATTCGGACACACTCCGGACCGTCAGGTCCCGAGGTTGAAGCGAAAAGGTCGGCAACGACAAACGATCTACAATCCGGCTAGAAGGCATTACACATGTCAATTCAAAATTACATAGTCATTCTGACTGATTGTATTCCTCTTCTATACCATCTAACAGGCTGTCTAATTTACAGTCCTGCTGGGAATACTTCGCGGCCAACTCTACTTGGCCGTATACTAAGCTTACAGGGATCTCCTTCCCGTCAGGCCCCACTGGTCCGACCTCGGCCATGTGGTTTGGGTCAGACTTCGTAAAACGGGTCTTCACCATGGCCCAGGCTTCCCTAGCGCCTTGTCGGCAGGCCGATATCTTCCACAACCGGAAGCGCCGCCGAGCTCCCTTCAGCTTCTCCGCAAGCTCTCCAAGGCCCTCGGGCATGGAGTGGGCAGGCCATAAGGCTTGGGCAACGCCTCGCATCGCCTGCCGAATTCGCTCGTGCAGTTGCATGAGTTCGGGAAGAAGGTCACCCGTAGAACCGGGCATCTCCTCTGCAGGACGACCTGTGAGCATACCTACAGACATTACTCTGTTAGTCGACTTCCTCGCCGAACTCTTTTTTCAAAGTTCGTTCAAGCACTTACTAAATATGCCGCGTCGAAGCCGCTGATTCTCCTTCGTGGAGTCCGACAGCTGGCCACGAACATCTTTAAGTTCGACGTCCAGCTTGGTGTTGGCATCCTGAAGATCATTCTTCTCTCGCCTCACCTTTGTCAACGTACTCTCACCGGCCTTTAGCCGGCGTAAGAGTTGTTGCTTTTCCGGATCGAGTCCGGCGCCATCTGCAATATGATTTGTCAGATTTGCACCCACACCGCACAATACTAATCTTTCGAAGTGTATCTTACCTGAGGGGGTCTCTTTGGGCTCCCCTGCTGCGGCTAGTGCGGCCTCTAGTTGGGCCTTGCACTTTTCCAGCTCCTGGGACAGTACGGTATTCTTCTCTGTAAGAACCTGCATATTAAATGATCCTTAAATCAGTTGCTCTAACTGTTTCAAGTCTCGGGGGCTACTGGTATATATATATTTGACCAAAATTTTCTTACCCGTATGTCTTTTACATACTGCTCCGTGGCTCTGGCTAAACCATTTTGAGCGGCACGGAGGTACGCATCTCCCGAATTAAAGGCATCTAAAGCCTCTTGGGAGAAACAAGCGTCGCGTAGAACTGTCCGGCGACGCCTGTGGTTCATGGCACTCTCCACTTCAGAATTTGTGGCAGACAGCCTGTCCGCATCCTCTGTCGGAGGAGCGTCCGGTGCGCGCCTTGTGCTCGCCTCCGCTTCCTGGCCAGACGTTGGAGCCTGGCTGGTGGAGGCGCGATTGGCAACCTCTCCGGATGTAGTCCGGCGAGGTCTCTTCGTTCTGAAGATAGCACGAACGTTAATATGCCCTGACAGAATAACACCAGGGAAACAGAGGGTGCGCTATACCTTTGCGCCGGCATCTCAGTCCGGACTACATTCCTTTTTGCCCCACGGGGCCCTGCGGCCCCTCGTTGGCTAGCCGCCGCAGGTTCGGCCTCCTGCCTCGGAAATCTCCCCTGCAAAACACGGTTGTCGTCAGAAACACCGGAATACGTGAGAGTGGAATCTCTCTCAAGGGAATGAGACTCCGGTTTCTGTCACCTGGGAGGCCGGGATTAACCCTGGGTAATCAGCCGTAATGGCTACCAAGGTATTGTCCTTGCTTAGCTGATGGAACACCCCGTCGATAAGCTCCACCGATATGTCCGGATCCTCTTCGGAGTCCGGATCGAGGGACCGTTCTGGGTCCTCGGGCTGTGGAGGGCGGCTGTTTATATCCTTTACCTCCTGTCGCAGTTCCTGCATTGAAGTCGTTAGACTACATATCTAACCGTGGGAGTATAAAACAAACGGGCAAGCGCAATTGTTCACTTACCCAACTTGGAGGATCGTACATAGATCCGGCCCGCGGGTTGACGCGGAGGAATTCCTCCTTTTCTCCCTTGTACAAAGAGGATAAGATCTTTACTAGGGCGGCGGCTGAGGCCGGCCCCTTACGACCGTAACGGGTGGCGTCATCCTCCCCGTTGAAATCCCACATGGGGTGGCCTCTATATTGAAGCGGCTGCACCCCCCGCATAATGCATGCGGCCATGACTCCAATCATGGTTAGTCCGGAATGAGCCAACAGTCTTATCCGGCCCATCAGGTAAAGGACGTCTCTGTCGCTTTCTCTCTGAGAGCTCCGCGGACGCCAGCTCAAGCGTTTCTTCAATGGAGCACTGTTGAACTCAGGGAGACCGACCCGGATAGGGTCCGGTAGCGGGACGTCATCTATGTAAAACCATTCCGAAGGCCAGTCCTCGGACGCCTTCTTTGGGGTTCCGGATAGGTATCCGGTCCCGGCGATGCGCCATACTTCGGCTCCGCCCACTTGGTATATAGACCCCTCTTGAGAACGGGGCACCAGGCAGAATAACCTCTTCCACAGCGCGAAATGAGCCTCAACGCCTAAAAATAGCTCGCAAAGGGCGACGAAACCCGCAATATGCAATACGGAGGCGGGCGTGAGATTGTGCAGCTGGAGGCCGTAGAACTCCAGAAGCCCGCGGAGAAATGGATGAATTGGAAATCCCAGTCCCCTTATTAGATAGGGGACGAGGCACACCCGCTCTCCTTTAGAAGGATTGGGGGTGCTCTCCGCTTGTTTTCCGCCATTATAGGTGGCGAGACCGGCTCGGACCGGGACCATGTATGCCTGAGGGAGAAATCCCTTGGCCTGAAGCGACACTAACTCGCTATGCGGGATGGTGCAACTCTCCCAGTCCCCGGGTTTGGGACCGGAGGGGCGAGGGGAGGAGCTGCGACGGCTGGTCATGTTGGAATGGACCTTTGCTGGAAGCGCTCTGATGATAACTCGCGGAGAGGAGAAGATGTGGTTTGGACCTAAATCCCCATCCCGTTAAATAGGCGGCTCGTTTATACGGCTAGGGGTGTGGATGTAAAAACGCCCCGGCTTTTCGCATTCGTTTGACACGTGGAAGACGGCCATTATTGGGCGTGGAAGCCGAGGAGCACTACATTACAAAAATCGGACATTATTCCTACAGGTACACAAGATTTGGAGAAGAACCCGCCTTGCAATGCCGAACAATCTGCGCGCCGGACTCGTCGTCATTGAAGCCTGGTTCGGGGGCTACTGAGGGAGTCCTGGATTAGGGGGTGTTCGGGTAGCCGGACTATACCTGGACTCCTGGACTATGAAGATACAAGATTGAAGACTTCGTCCCGTGTCCGGATGGGACTTTCCTTGGCGTGGAAGGCAAGCTTGGCGATGCGGATATTCAAGATCTCCTACCATTGTAACCGACTCTGTGTAACCCTAACCCTATCCGGTGTCTATATAAACCGGAGGGTTGTAGTCCGTAGGACATCAACTCCATATACAACAATCATACCATAGGCTAGCTTCTAGGGTTTAGCCTCCTTGATCTCGTGGTAGATCTACTCTTGTACTACCCATATCATCAATATTAATCAAGCAGGAGTAGGGTATTACCTCCATCGAGAGGGCCCGAACCTGGGTAAAAACATCGTGTCCCTTGTCTCCTGTTACCATCCGGCCTTGACGCACAGTTCGGGACCCCCTACCCGAGATCCGCCGGTTTTGACACCGACAATATATGTTTATTATTCATGCTAGAATTGTATTAACCGGAAACATAATACTTGTGTGAATACATAGACAAACTAAACGTCACTAGTATGCCTCTACTTGACTAGCTCGTTGATCGAAGATGGTTATGTTTCCTAACCATAGACATGTGTTGCCATTTGATTAACAGTATCACATCATTAGGAGAATGATGTGATTGACATGACCCATTCCATTAGCTTAGCACCCGATCGTTTAGTATGTTGCTATTGCTTTCTTCATGACTTATACATGTTCCTATGACTATGAGATTATGCAACTCCCGTTTGCCGGAGGAACACTTTGTGTGCTACCAAATGTCACAATGTAACTGGGTGATTATAAAGGTACTCTAGAGGTGTCTCCAAAGGTAGATGTTTGGTTGGCGTATTTCGAGATTAGGATTTGTCACTCCGATTGTCGGAGAGGTATCTCTGGGCCCTCTCGGTAATGCACATCACCTAAGCCTGGCAAGCAATGCAACTAATGAGTTAGTTGCGAGATGATGTATTACGAAACGAGTAAAGAGACTTGCCGGTAACGAGATTGAACTAGGTATTGAGATACCGACGATCGAATCTCGGGAAAGTAACATACCGATGACAAAGGGAACAACGTATGTTGTTATGCGGTCTGACCGATAAAAGATCTTCATAGAATATGTGGGAGCCATTATGAGCATCTAGGTTCCGCTATTGGTTATTGACCGGAGACGTGTCTCGGTCATGTCTACATTGTTCTCGAACCCGTAGGGTCCGCACGCTTAAGGTTTCGATGACAGTTATATTATGAGTTTATGAGTTTTGATGTACTGAAGTTAGTTCGGAGTCCCGGATATGATCATGGACATAACGAGGAGTCTCGAAATGGTCGAGACATAAAGATTGATATATTGGACGGCTATATTCGGACACCAGATGTGTTCCGGGGAAGTTTCGGATAAAACCGGAGTACCGGGGGGTTACCGGGACCCCCCGGGGGGTTAATAGTCCTCATGGGCCTAAAGTGGAGAAGAGGAGAGGCAGCCAGGGCAGGCCGCGCGCCCCCTCTCCCCCTAGTCCGAATTGGACAAGGAGGGAGGGGCGGCGCCCCCCCTTTCCTTCCTATCTTCTCTCCCTTCGTTCCCCCTCTCCTACTTGGACAAGGAAAGGGACGGGAGTCCTACTCCTGGTAGGAGTAGGACTCCTCCTGCGCGCCTCCTACTAGGGCCGGCCGCACCCCCCCTTGGCTCCTTTATATACGGAGGCAGGAGGCACCCCTAGACACACAAGTTGATCCACGTGATCGTTTTCTTAGCCGTGTGCGGTGCCCCCTTCCACCATAATCCTCGACAATATTGTAGTGGTGCTTAGGCGAAGCCCTGCGACAGTTGAACATCAAGATCGTCACCATGCCGTCGTGCTGACGGAACTTTTCCCCAACACTTTGCTGGATCGGAGTCCGAGGATCGTCATCGAGCTAACGTGTGCTAAAACTCGGAGGTGCCGTAGTTTCGGTGCTTGGATCGGTCGAATCGTGAAGACGTACGACTACATCAACCGCGTTGATATAACGCTTCCGCTGTCGGTCTACAAGGGTACATAGACCACACTCTCCCCTCGTTGCTATGCATCACCATGATCTTGCGTGTGCGTAGGATTTTTTTTGAAATTACTACATTCCCCAACAGTGGTATCAGAGCCTAGGTTTTATGTGTTGATGTTATATGCACGAGTAGAACACAAGTGAGTTGTGGGCGATATAAGTCATACTGCTTACCAGCATGTCATACTTTGGTTCGGCGGTATTGTTGGACGAAGCGGCCCGGACCGACATTACGCGTACGCTTAAGCGAGACCGGTTCTCCCGACGTGCTTTGCACAAAGGTGGCTAGCGGGTGTCAGTTTCTCCAACTTTAGTTGAACCGAGTGTGGCTATGCCCGGTCCTTGCGAAGGTTAAAACAGCACCAACTTGACAAACTATCATTGTGGTTTTGATGCGTAGGTAAGATTAGTTCTTGCTTAAGCCCATAGCAGCCACGTAAAACTTGCAACAACAAAGTAGAGGACGTCTAACTTGTTTTTGCAGGGCATGTTGTGATGTGATATGGTCAGGACATGATGCTAAATTTTATTGTATGAGATGATCATGTTTTTGTAACCGAGTTATCGGCAACTGGCAGGAGCCATATGGTTGTCGCTTTGTTGTATGCAATGCAATTGCGCTGTAATGCTTTACTTTATCACTAAGCGGTAGCGATAGTCGTGGAAGCATAAGATTGGCGAGACGACAACGATGCTACGATGGTGATCAAGGTGTCGCGCCGGTGATGATGGTGATCATGATGATGCTTCAGAGATGGAGATCACAAGCACAAGATGATGACCATATCATATCACTTATATTGATTGCATGTGATGTTTATCTTTTATGCATCTTATCTTGCTTTGATTGACGGTAGCATTATAAGATGATCTCTCACTAAATTTCAAGATAAAAGTGTTCTCCCTGAGTATGCACCGTTGCCAAAGTTCGTCGTGCCCAGACACCACGTGATGATTGGGTGTGATAAGCTCTACGTCCATCTACAACGGGTGCAAGCCAGTTTTGCCCACGCGGAATACTCAGGTTAAACTTGACGAGCCTAGCATATACATATATGGCCTCGGAACACTGGAGACCGAAAGGTCGAGCGTGAATCATATAATAGATATGATCAACATAGTGATGTTCACCATTGAAACTACTCCATCTCACGTGATGACCGGACATGGTTTAGTTGATTTGGATCACGTGATCACTTAGAGGATTAGAGGGATGTCTATCTAAGTGGGACATGAGAAATTTATCTATTAATCATCCGCAAAAATAAATTCTAAAATAAATTTCTGGACATGAGAAATTTATCTATTAATCATCCGCAAAAATAATTGACCAAATAGAACTCTCTAATAAAAAATGGCAGTAATTCTCGTGAGCGCTAAAGTTTCTGTTTTTTACAGCAAGATCGCAAAGACTTTCCCCAAGTCTTCCCAAAGGTCCTACTTGGCACAAACACTAACTAAAACATAAAAACTCAATCATAACAGAGGCTAGCTAAATTATTTATTACTAAACAGAAGCAAAAAGCAAGGAACAAAAATAAAGTTGGGTTGCCTCCCAACAAGCGCTGTCATTTAACGCCTCTAGCTAGGCATGATGATTTCAATGATGCTCACATAAAAGATAAGAATTGAAATATAAAGAGAGCATCATGAATAATATGACTAGCACATTTAAGTCTAACCCACTTCCTATGCATAGGGATTTTGTGAGCAAACAACTTATGGGAACAATAATCAACTAGCATAGGAAGGCAAAACAAGCATAACTTCAAAACTTTAAGCACATAGAGAGGAAACTTGATATTATTGTAATTCCTACAAGCATATGTTACTCCCTCATAATAATTTTAAGTAGCATCATGAATGAATTCAACAATATAACCATCACATAAAGCATTCTTTTCATGATCTACAAGCATAGAAAATTTACTACTCTCCACATAATCAAGATTCTTCTCAATCAGAATAGTGGGAGTATCATAAGAAACTCGAATACTATAAATTGTTTCCACATTAAAGGAGTAATGTTCAGAAAAAGGGTAATGATAATCATGACAAGTTTTATAAATATAATCATCTCTACTTTTTATAGCATAAGTGTCATCACAATAATCATCATAGATAGCAACTTTGTTCTCATCATAATCAATTGAAACCTCTTCCAAGATAGTGGAATCATTACTAAATAAAGTCATGACCTCTCCAATTCCACTTTCATAATTATCACAATAAGATTCAACATTCTACAAAATAGTGGGATCATTACTTCCTAAAGTTGACACTCTTCCAAACCCACTTTCATCAATATAATCATCATAAGTAGGAGGCATGCTATCATCATAACAAATTTGCATATCAAAACTTGGGAGGCTAGATATATCATCTTCATTAAACATAGCATCCCCAAGCCTGGGACAAACATTAATTGCAGCAAATATATTCTCAAACATGTCATTCTCATCAAACATAGCATCCCCAAGCTTGGGCCTTTTCATATCATAAGCATAATCACTCTCATCATTAATAGTATGGATATCACCAATGGTATAGCAATTATGATCATCACAATGAGTAATAGGGGCAACATCATTTCGGAGGGATACATCTTTACCTTTACTTCTCCGCCTTTTCTTTTTCTTCTTCACATTATGTGTGGGTTTAATCCTCTTTTCGGAGCTCCTTATTGATGAGATTGGTTGAATAGAAGGCTCCTCTTCGTTACCTGATTCATCATAAGAAATAATAGGAGGATACTGGGAAGCCTCTTCCCTTTCATTAGTATTCTCTTCATCCTATATTTGTTTTGTTTTTTTATGTAATTGGCAATATAAGGATTTTCAATGCAATTCACCGCACAATACATAAAAATTTCTTCTAGATCAATATCGAGGAATTTCTCAAGGTTATATTCTGGAATATGCTTAGTTATACGTTTCATTTCTTCATAACCCAAAAGCAAACTAAGTTAATTATGATGTGCAAGGGAAATCAAATCATCAAAATTTTTGGACACGATACGATCATGAAACAATTTGAATTTGAGATTTAAATGACCATGTTCATTGCAAAGTTCACAAGTATGGTGAAGAAATTTTAAATTTTCAGCACAAACTTCTAGCCTTTCTTGCGACCATTTAGTTTCTAAATACTTATGCCTCTTGCAAAATCTATATTCCCTGTTTGGTGTGTACTTGCAAACTCTATGCACTCCACAAAAGTTGACATGCTTATAAGAGACATTTTCATCATGATTGGTGCAATCATCATTAGTAATATGGATATTCAAGGAGTTCATACTAACAACATTGCAATCATGCTCATCATTCAAAGATTTAGTGCCAAACATTTTATAGACTTCTTCTTCTAGCATTTGAGCACAATTTTCCTTTCCATCATTCTCACGAAAGATATTAAAAAGATGAAGCGTATGAGGCAAAGTCAATTCCATTTTTTTGTAATTTCCTTTTATAAACTAAACTAGCGATAAAACAAGAAACTAAAATATTTGATTGCGAGATCTAAAGATATACCTTCAAGTGCTAACCTCCCCGGCAACGGCGCCAGAAAAGAGCTTGATATCTACTACACAACCTTCTTCTTGTAGACGTTGTTGGGCCTCCAAGTGCAGAGGTTTGTAGGACAGTAGCCAAATTTCCCTCAAAGTGGATGACCTAAGGTTTATCAATCCATGGGAGGCGTAGGATGAAGATGGTCTCTCTCAAACAACCCTGCAACCAAATAACAAAGAGTCTCTTGTGTCCCCAACACACCCAATACAATGGTAAATTGTATAGGTGCACTAGTTCGGTGAAGAGATGATGATACAAGTGCAATATGGATGGTAGATAATGGTTTTTCTAATCTGAAAATATAAAAACAGCAAGGTAACTAATGATAAAAGTGAGCACAAACGGTATTGCAATGCGTTGAAACAAGGCCTAGGGTTCATACTTTCACTAGTGCAAGTCCTCTCAACAATAATAACATAATTTGATCATATAACTATCCCTCAACATGCAACAAAGAGTCACTCCAAAGTCACTAATAGCGGTGAACAAATGAAGAGATTATGGTAGGGTACGAAACCACCTCAAAGTTATCCTTTCTGGTCGATCTATTCAAGAGTCCATAGTAAAATAACACGAAGCTATTCTTTCCGTTCAATCTATCCTAGAGTTCGTACTATAATAACACCTTAAGACACAAATCAACCAAACCCTAATGTCACCTAGATACTCCAATGTCACCTCAAGTATCCATGGGTATGATTATACGATATGCATCACACAATCTCAGATTCATCTATTCAACCAACACAAAGAACTTCAAAGAGTGCCCCAAAGTTTCTACTGGAGAGTCAAGACGAAAACGTGTGCCAACCCCTATGCATAAGTTCACGAGGTCACGGAACTCGCAAGTTGATCACGAAAACATACATCAAGTGGATCACATGATATCCCATTGTCACCACAGATAAGCACATGCAAGACATACAACAAGTATTCTCAAATCCTTAAAGACTCAATACGATAAGATAACTTCAAAGGGAAAACTCAATCCATCTCAAGAGAGTATAGGGGGAGAAACATCATAAGATCCAACTATAACAGCAAAGCTCACGATACGTCAAGAACGTACCACCTCAAGAACACGAGACAGAGAGATCAAACACATAGCTACTGGTACATACCCTCAGCCCCGAGGGTGAACTACTCCCTCCTCATCATGGAGAGCGCCGGGACAATGAAGATGGCCACCGGAGAGGGATTCCCCCCTCCGGCAGGGTGCCGGAACGGGTCTAGATTGGTTTTCAGTGGCTACGGAGGCTTCTGGCGGCGGAACTCCCGATCTATTGTGTCCCCCGATGTTTTTAGGGTATATTGATATATATATATATATATAAGAGAAATAAGTTGGTCAGGGGAGCCATGAGGGGCCCACGAGGGTGGGGGCGCGCCTCCCTGTTTCGTGGCCACCTCGAAGCTTCCCTAACGTCTACTCCAAGTCTCCTGGATTGCTTCCGTTCCAAAAATAACTCTCCCAAAGGTTTCATTCCGTTTGGACTCCGTTTGATATTCCTTTTCTTCGAAATACTGAAATAGGCAAGAAAACAACAATTTGGGCTGGGCCTCCGGTTAATAGGTTAGTCCCAAAAATAATATAAAAGTGTATAATAAAGCCCATAAACATCCAAAAGAGATAATATAATAGCATGGAACAATCAAAAATTATAGATACGTTGGATACATATCAGAATTTCAGGGTGAGGAAATTCCTAAGCGAAGAACTACTTGCAGCGGAATAATAAGTACTCAGGTGCAAACATAACAGAGTAGTAGCACAGTCATCATGAAGAAATGAAAACAAGCACATAGTACAAAAAGCGTAAACACAGGATAAGCAGGCTGAAGACAAACAGACTGAAGGAATTGAACTGAGGAAATTGAGGAAGTCTTCAGTCAAAGTCTTCAGACATTAGCGATCAAGTACACAACACAGTAATGAGGGAGTGAGAGGGTTGAGGAAATATAACCAGTTAGCTCGGTGAAGACAATGATTTGGTAGACCATTTCCAACTGCCGTGACAGTTGTACGTCTGGTTGGAGCGTCTAGGTATTTAAACCTGAGGACACACAGTCCCGGACACACAATCCTCACCATATTATCCTTGAACTAAGGTCACACAGACCTCGTCCAATCACTCGTGGTAAGTCTTCAGGTGACTTCCAAACCTTCACAGACTCGATCACTCAGTGATCCATAATTTCCTCTTGGATGCTCTAGACCATGAGTCCTGACCGTCTGGAGGATGCACAGTCCTCGAAGGTAAAAATCATCGGTTCCACACAGGAACAATCTCTTCAGTGATGCTCAATCACTTGGGTTCTTAGGTGTTTGGTTTGGGGTTTTGGGTTTTTCCTCACTTGATGATTTTCGCTCAAAGTCTCCTCGGAGGATGGGATGCTCTCAATGATAAGTGTCAGTTTCTCGCGGGGCTGCCAACCAGCTAGTGGTTGTAGGGGGCGGATATTTATAGCTTAGGGAGCAACCCGACATGATAAGACATAAATGCCCTCCAATGATATGACCATTAGGTGGGTAGATATTTTAGGACAGTTGTCGCGTAGCACAGCAACGGTCGGAAATTTGATCTCTCAAATTCCTCAGGGCTATCATGTTCCTCACTTGTAGGCAATCCACACTGGCGAATTCCTAACTCCCCAGTCAGAACAAATTCCTCAGAGACCAGAAGAACTTCGTCTCTGTCACTGAAGAAATTGACTGAACTGTATGAGGTTTCCAATGGCTTCACTCGAAGGGATTGGTAGGTATAGGATTTTGAGTTGAGCATCACCTGGAAACTTTTCCTTAGTTTTACCTTGACCCCCTTTAACAGTATGGTGTTTCCTATGACTCAAGAAAGAGAAAATGAAACTACAAAAAAAAGTCTTCACGCTTCATATTCCTCGCATGAATATCAATTCTTCACTGTCACACCAATTTCTTCACTTTCAAAGTCTTGAGAAAGCCTTCAGAAATCCAAAGTCTTCAGTTGAAGACATTCAATTTTAGGGGTCCACTTTATCTGTAAATATCAAACTCCTCACAGACTTATAGACATGTGTACACTCACAAACGCATCAGTCCCTTAACCTATAAGTCTTCAATACACCAAAATCACTAAGGGGCACTAGATGCACTTACAACGACCGTGTGGTCATGGTGTTGATGATGTGATCCGCGTAGGGCTTCGCCTAAGCATTACGACAATATGACTGAGGTGGTAAAATGTGGAGGGGGGCACCACACACGGCTAAGACAATTGATGTTGTCTCTTTGGGGTGCCTCTGCCCACGTATATAAAGGAGGGGGAGGAGGAGGCCAGCCAAGGGGGAGGCACGCCAAGGGGGGGGAGTTCGACTAGGACTCCAAACCTAGTAGGATTCGGCCCCCTTTCCTTCCAATGGAGAGGGGGAAAGGGGAAAGGAGGGAGAGAGTGAAGGAAAGAGGGGGCGCGCCCCCGTCCCTTTGTCCAATTCGGATTGGGGCAAGGGGGGCGCACCCCACCTCCTGTGGCCTGCCTCCTCTCCACCACTATGGCCCATTAGGCCCAGTAACTTTCACGGGGGGTTCCGGTAACCTCCCGGTACTCCAAAAATCCCCGATCTTCTTCGGAACCATTCCGGTGTCCATATGTAACCTTCCAATATATTAATATTTACCTCTCGACCATTTCGAGACTCCTCGTCATGTCCATGATCTCATCCGAGACTCCGAACAAACTTCGGTCATCAAAAACACATAACTCATAATACAAATCATCATCGAACGTTAAGCGTGCGGACCCTACGGGTTCGAGAACTATGTAGACATGACCAAGACAAATCTCTGGTCAATAACCAATAGCGGAACCTGGAAGCTCATATTTGCTCCTACATATTCTACGAAGATCTTTATCTGTCAAACCACATAACAACATACATCATTCCCTTTGTCATCGGTATGTTACTTGCCCGAGAATCGATCGTCGGTATCTTCATACTAGTTCAATCTCGTTACCGGCAAGTCTCTTTACTCGTTCTGTAATGCATCATCCCGCAACTAACTCATTAGTCACATCTCTTGCAAGGCTTATGGTGATGTGCATTACTGAGAGGGCCTAGAGATACCTCGTCGATGCACGGAGGGACAAATCCTAATCTTGATCTATGCCAACTCAACAAACACCTTCGGAGACACCTGTAGAGCATCATTACAATCACCCAGTTATGTTGTGACATTTGATAGCACACAAGGTGTTCCTCCGGTATTCGGGAGTTGCATAATCTCATAGTCAAAGGAATATGTATAAGTCATGAAGAAAGCAATAGCAATAAAACTAAATGATCATTATGCTAAGCTAAAAGATGGGTCTTGCCCATCACATCATTCTCTAATGATGTGACCCCGTTCGTCAAATGACAACACATGTCTATGGTCAGGAAACTTAACCATCTTTGATTAACAAGCTAGTCAACTAGAGGCATACTAGAGACACTCTGTTTGTCTATATATTCACACATCTACTAAGTTTTTGGTTAATACAATTCTAGCATGAATAATAAACATTTATCATGATATAAGGAAATATAAATAAATACTTTATTATTGCCTCTAGGGCATATTTCCTTCAACCACTACAGACTTATCTTCCGTGATATACTAATCACGAATAAGCAGATGCAACCATTTCAGTTTTGTTGGGTGTATAAGTATTAACAACTTTGACATTCAAAAGTATACAGAAACAATGACCAAAAAATATGCTTTAAAATAGATATAGGGCCTAAAAAGTCTAATGGCGATCAATATAAATATTATTCCCGCATCTTAAAGTAGATATGAAATTAGCATGTAATCCACATATAATCAAACCTTCATGGAAAGCTCCGATCTATTTACACAATATAAGTTGAAAAGACAACTGATGAAGAAAAATCGCAACAAGATATATGCCATTAGAAGGGACCATTCGTCCATTTTACCTTGTAAAACTCATGGAGAAGAAAATAAGACTAGTAAGATAGACACCACATCCTAATACTTCATGCATGATCTGTAAGCTTTAGCATGTACCATGTACCTAAAAAGTCCTTAAAAATCCTTGACATTAAATGCAAAATAATATATTTGGTATGAAATGATTCATTTGTATTCACCAGATTCCCAGCACCCATAGCCAGCAGTATACCATGCTTATTGTGTAGAAATTGGACAATAAAATCTTCAGTTATACTAATCATAAAAATGGCATTATTTAGCTCAGTAATCCGTCATATACCATTACCAACCTTTTGTTTCAAGTTGATCCTATAACCTTTTATTGGAAAGTATTATAACTACAAGTTAAACAGATCATGCTAGCTAAATCTCGCTCGCTATGAGCCATCATAACATCGCTCAAGCAGGATACACTTGCTTAAAAAATTGAAGGAAACATGGGTATCTGTTATGAAATTCAGCTATTCAGACTATTACAGTAAGATAAAACACAAACATACTGAACCCGGACTATCAGTTCCAGTCAAAATAGAAACGAAAACTAAAATTTGAACTCAATCAGGCAGTTAAGCAAGCAGCCCACACCATTCAAGCCACTTGCAGGCAACTATATTGATTTCTACCTTGTCGAGGTTGAAGAGGCACACACGCACATCGTTGCCCTTGGTGGCCTCAACCATGGCGTAGGCACACCGCCATTTTAGGAGCTCATTCACCGTGCGTTCTTGGCACGCATGGGTGGTCTTTGGAGACCGTGTAATTGACCTTGCCATTGTTCGCACCTCCGGCAAAGGTTCAAGCGGTGGAGGGAGCATGAGAACGGGGAGGGACTGAGATGGCGGGGATTGGGATAGAGGGGGAGCACGAGCTGCTCATGATTATATGGTGGAAGTAGTGACCGAGATGAAGGCGCTTCCCCACCACCCTCCCTCCCTCCCCACCACCCCTGGCAATGCCGTTTCCCTTGGGGGCACTGCAAGCATGATGTCCAGCAGGCTGGCCGCTGCAGCGCCGGGTCTTGGCGGAGCAACGACAACCCCGCCAAGGGGAGGAGATGAAAGCGGTGGCGGCGGCGACTTGTGGAGGTGCGGATGTCTGAGGAGAAGCTAGGGTTGGGGTCGATTTGGGGCTCTGTATGGGCACACATAAGGGGATCTGGATTCATAAGGAGTGTATGGACGTGGATGTGGAACCGACTAATACCCCATGGGTCAACCTTACAGGTGAGGCTACAAAGCCCTGTCAAAAGCCTTGATCAAACAGGTGCGAGCAAGCTTTGGCCTCTCCCACCATATCTCGTGGACCATTTGGAATGAAAGAAACGCTTGGGTGTTCTGTCATAAGAGTGTGCCACCGACCATCCTACTTGCCGCCATCGTTGACGAGGCCAAACTTTGGGTGACCGCCGGTGCAAAGAAATTAGGGAATTTTTTTGTGGGCGAGTGATTGGCATGCCGTACCTGTGGTTGTGTTGTAAAATTCTAAACTCTATTCTCTCCTTATTTAATAGATGAGGCAAATCTTATGCCTCCGTTTCGAAAAAAATTCTAAGAGCTTAGTAACTGGATAGATGCTATCAGTTGCATGAGAGCTGTCCCATTACAATAGAATAATGCTCACCTCATGAAAAGTTTTTTTTTGCGGGGACTATATACATGAAACTTCTCCATCGCCAAAAGAAAGAAGAGCCAAGACACTGGCTTCAGTAAAGTTCAAAAAAAACACTGCCTTCAGTTTAGTTCCATGCGATCATGCAGCTATATACATGCACGGCTATCTCTGCAAAATCCAGGGTACGGATAACAACTGAAACCGGCTATAGCGCAGCCTGATGAAGTCAACAATCCCGAACAACATCGTTTCGAAAAAAAGCCAACCCCGAACAATTTTCACATTGTAATCACCCCTGTGATCTCATCTTCGAGTCCTCCCATTGATCTTGTCAAATGAAGTCATACCCTGGCTAAGCTCATATATGTTTTGTCAAAAATAATCTTGTGTATGTTTGTCGCGAACAAAGCTGACTTTTAGCAAAACTGCAGTGTAGTATCATCTTCTCAATCAGTGACTTGATGTAAGAGCATCTTACACTCGGACGCCTCAAACCATTCTCAAACGTCCGGACGGACATCTTAAATTGGCCTCAAACGCCTGGGCTGACCGGCACCCTTCATATCCAGCCCAAATATGAAGTGGATATGAGGACGGCCGGGCATGCCCACCACGTCCGACCCGGCCCATAGTGGACCACCCAACCCTACATATATTCGTCCCCATCCGCTCGCCGGAGTAAACCCTAGTTGTTGGGGAATGTAGTAATTTCAAAAAATTTCCTACGCACACGCATGATCATGGTGATGCATAGCAACGAGAGGAGGAGAGTGTGATCTACGTACCCTTGTAGATCGACAACGGAAGCGTTAACTTTGGTTGATGTAGTCGTACGTCTCCACGGCCCGACCGATTAAGCACCGAAACTATGGCACCTCCGAGTTTTAGCACACGTTCTGCTCGATGACGATCCCCGGACTCCGATCCAGCAAAGTTTCGGGGAAGAGTTCCGTCAGCACGATGGCGTGATGAAGATCTTGATGTACTATCGTCGCAGGGCTTCGCCTAAGCACCGCTACAATGTTATCGAGGATTATGGTGGAAGGGGGCACCGCACACGGCTAAGAATATGATCACGTGGATCAACTTGTGTGTCTAGGGGTGCCCCTTGCCTCCGTATATAAAGGAATCCAAGGGGGGGGTGCGGCCGGCCCTAGCAGGAGGCGCGCAGGAGGAGTCCTACTCCTACTCGGGAGTAGGACTCCCCTCCCTTTCCTTGTCCAAGTAGGAGAGGGGGAAGGAGGAAGGAAAAAGGGGGGGCGCCGCCCCTCCCTCCTTGTCCAATTCGGACTAGGGGGAGAGGGGGCGCGCGGCCTGCCCTGGCAGCCCCTCCTCTTCTCCACTTTAGGCCCATGAGGCCCATTAACCCCAGGGGTTCCAGTAACCTCCCGGTGCTCCGGTTTTATCCGAAACTTCACCGGAACACTTCCAGTGTCCGAATATAGCCGTCCAATATATCAATCTTTATGTCTCGACCATTTCGAGACTCCTCGTCATGTCCGTGATCACATCCGGGACTCCAAACTAACTTCGGTACATCAAAATTCATAAACTCATAAATAACTATCATCGAAACATTAAGCGTGCGGACCCTACGGGTTCGAGAACAATGTAGACATGACCGAGACACGTCTCCGGTCAATAACCAATAGCGGAACCTGGATGCTCATATTGGCTCCTACATATTCT
>NC_053028.1:242036856-242054994 GCF_003073215.2 Triticum urartu | reverse complement strand
CCCCCGGGAGGTATATGGGCCTTTGTGGGCTTTAGTGGAAGAGAGGAGAGGTGGCCAGGGCTGGGCCGCGCGCCCTCCCCCCCTAGTCCGAATAGGACAAGGAGAGGGGGCCAGTGCCCCCCTTCCTTCTCTCTCTCCTCTTTCCCCCCTCCCGAATCCTATTCCAACTAGGAAAGGGGGGGGAATCCTACTCCCGGAGGGAGTAGGACTCCTCCTGGCGCGCCCTCTCCTGGCCGGCCGCACCCCCACCCCCTTTTGAACCTTTATATACGGAGGCAGGGAGCACCCCTAGACACACAAGTTGATCCACGTGATCATATTCTTAGCTGTGTGCGGTGCCCCCTTCCACCATAGTCCTCGATAATATTGTAGTGGTGCTTAGGCGAAGCCCTGCGACGGTAGTGCATCAAGATCGTCACCACGCCGTCGTGCTGACGGAACTCTTCCCCGACACTTTGCTGGATCGGAGTACGGGGATCGTCATCGAGCTGAACGTGTGCTAGAACTCGGAGGTGCCGTAGTTTCGGTGCTTGATCGGTCGGGCCGTGAAGACGTACGACTACATCAACCACGTTGTGCTAACGCTTCCGTTGTCGATCTACAAGGGTATGTAGATCACACTCTCCCCTCTCGTTGCTATGCATCACCATGATCTTGCGTGTGCGTAGGGAAATTTTTGAAATTACTACGTTCCCCAACAGTGGCATCTGAGCCTAGGTTTTATATGTTGATGTTATATGCACGAGTAGAACACAAGTGAGTTGTGGGCGATATAAGTCATACTGCTTACCAGCATGTCATACTTTGGTTTGACGGTATTGTTGGACGAAGCGGCCCAGACCAACATTATGCGTACGCTTACGCGAGACCGGTTCTCCCGACGTGCTTTGCACAAAGGTGGCTAGCGGGTGACAGTTTCTCCAACTTTAGTTGAACCGAGTGTGGCTACGCCCGATCCTTCCGAAGGTTAAAACAGCACCAACTTGACAAACTATCGTTGTGGTTTTGATGCGTAGGTAAGATTGGTTCATGCTTAAGCCCGTAGCAGCCACGTAAAACTTGCAACAACAAAGTAGAGGATGTCTAACTTGTTTTTGCAGGGCATGTTGTGATGTGATATGGTCAAGACATGATGCTAAATTTTATTGTATGAGATGATCATGTTTTGTAACCGAGTTATCGGCAACTGGCAGGAGCCATATGGTTGTCGCTTTATTGTATGCAATGCAATCGCGCTGTAATGCTTTACTTTATCACTAAGCGGTAGCGATAGTCGTGGAAGCATAAGATTGGCGAGACAACAACGATGCTACGATGGAGATCAAGGTGTCGCGCCGGTGACGATGGTGATCACGACGGTGCTTCAAAGATGGAGATCACAAGCACAAGATGATGATGGCCATATCATATCACTTATATTGATTGCATGTGATGTTTATCTTTTATGCATCTTATATTGATTTGATTGACGGTAGCATTATAAGGTGATCTCTCACTAAATTATCAAGAAGTGTTCTCCTGAGTATGCACCATTGCGAAAGTTCTTCGTGCTGAGACACCACGTGATGATCGGGTGTGATAGGCTCTACGTTCAAATACAACGGGTGCAAAACAGTTGCACACGCATACTCAGGTTATACTTGACGAGCCAAGCATATACAGATATGGCCTCGGAACACGGAGACCGAAAGGTCGAGCGTGAATCATATAGCAGATATGATCAACATAGCGATGTTCACCAATGAAACTACTCCATCTCACGTGATGATCGGACATGGTTTAGTTGATTTGGATCACGTAATCACTTAGAGGATTAGAGGGAATGTATATCTAAGTGGGAGTTCTTAAGTAATATGATTAATTGACCTAAATTTATCAATGACTTAGTACCTGATAGTATCTGCTATTTATGTTGATTGTAGAATAGGATTGGCCCGTCTGTTGTTCCGTTGAATTTTAATGCGTCCTTGAGAAAGCAAAGTTGAAAGATGATGGTAGCAATTACACGGACTGGGTCCGTAACTTGAGGATTATCCTCATTGCTGCACAGAAGAATTACGTCCTGGAAGCACCGCTGGGTGCCAGGCCTGCTGCTGGAGCAACACCAGATGTTATGAACGTCTGGCAGAGCAAAGCTGATGACTACTCGATAGTTCAGTGTGCCATGCTTTACGGCTTAGAATTGGGACTTCAACGACGTTTTGAACGTCATGGAGTATATGAGATGTTCCAGGAGTTGAAGTTAATATTTCAAGCAAATGCCCGGATTGAGAGATATGAAGTCTCCAATAAGTTCTATAGCTTGCAAGATGGAGGAGACAGTTCTGTCAGTGAGCATATACTCAAAATGTCTGGGTATAATAATCACTTGATTCAATTGGGAGTTAATCTTCCAGATGATTGCGTCATTGACAGAATTCTCCAATCACTGCCACCAAGCTACAAGAGCTTCGTGATGAACTATAATATGCAAGGGATGGAATAAGACTATTCCCGAGCTCTTTCGCAATGCTGAAGCTGCGGAGGTAGAAATCAAGAAGGAGCATCAAGTGTTGATGGTCAACAAGAACCAGTTTTCAAGAAAAAGGGCAAAGGGAAGAAGAAGGGGAACTTCAAGAAGGAACAGCAAGCAAGTTGCTGCTCAAGAGAAGAACCCAAATCTGGACCTAAGCCTGAAACTGAGTGCTTCTACTGCAAGCAGACTGGTCACTGGAAGCGGAACTGCCCCAAGTATTTGGCGGATAAGAAGAATGGCAAGGTGAACAAAGGTATATGTGATATACATGTTATTGATGTGTACCTTACTAATGCTCGCAGTAGCACCTGGGTATTTGATACTGGTTCTGTTGCTAATATTTGCAACTCAAAACAGGGACTACGGATTAAGCGAAGATTGGCTAAGGATGAGGTGACGATGCGCGTGGGAAATGGTTCCAAAGTCGATGTGACCGCGGTCGGCACGCTACCTCTACATCTACCTTCGGGATTAGTATTAGACCTAAATAATTGTTATTTGGTGCCAGCGTTAAGCATGCACATTATATCTGGATCTTGTTTGATGCGAGACGGTTATTCATTTAAATCAGAGAATAATGGTTGTTCTATTTATATGAGTAATATCTTTTATGGTCATGCACCCTTAAAGAGTGGTATATTCTTATTAAATCTCGATAGTAGTGACACACATATTCATAATGTTGAAACCAAAAGATGCAGAGTTGATAATGATAGTGCAACTTATTTGTGGCACTGCCGTTTGGGTCATATCGGTGTAAAGCGCATGAAGAAACTCCATACTGATGGGCTTTTGGAACCACTTGATTATGAATCACTTGGTACTTGTAACGTGCCTCATGGGCAAGATGACTAAAAACCGTTCTCCGGTACTATGGAGAGAGCAACAGATTTGTTGGAAATCATACATACAGATGTATGTGGTCCGATGAATTGAGGCTCGTGGCGGATATCGTTATTTTCTCACCTTCACAGATGACTTAAGCAGATATGGGTATATCTACTTAATGAAACATAAGTCTGAAACGTTTGAAAAGTTCAAAGAATTTCAGAGTGAAGTTGAAAATCATCGTAACAAGAAAATAAAGTTTCTACGATCTGATCGTGGAGGAGAATATTTGAGTTACGAGTTTGGTGTACATTTGAAACAATGTGGAATAGTTTCGCAACTCACGCCACCCGGAACACCACAGCGTAATGGTGTGTCCGAACGTCGTAATCGTACTTTACTAGATATGGTGCGATCTATGATGTCTCTTACTGATTTACCGCTATCATTTTGGGGTTAACTGCTCTAGAGACGGCCGCATTCACGTTAAACAGGGCACCATCAAAATCCGTTGAGACGACGCCTTATGAACTATGGTTTGGCAAGAAACCAAAGTTGTCGTTTCTGAAAGTTTGGGGCTGCGATGCTTATGTGAAAAAGCTTCAACCTGATAAGCTCGAACCCAAATCGGAGAAATGTGTCTTCATAGGATATCCAAAGGAAACTATTGGATACACCTTCTATCACAGATCCGAAGGCAAGACTTTTGTTGCTAAATTCGGAAACTTTCTAGAGAAGGAGTTTCTCTCGAAAGAAGTGAGTGGGAGGAAAGTAGAACTTGACGAGGTAACTGTACCTGCTCCCTTATTGGAAAGTAGTACATCACAGAAACCAGTTTCTGTGACACCTACACCAATTAGTGAGGAAGCTAATGATAATGATCATGAAACTTCAGAACAAGATACTACTGAACCTCGTAGATCAACCAGAGTAAGATCCCGACACCAGAGTGGTACGGTAATCCTGTTCTGGAAGTCATGCTACTAGATCATGATGAACCTACGAACTATGAAGAAGCGATGGTGAGCCCAGATTCCGCAAAATGGCTTGAAGCCATGAAATCTGAGATGGGATCCATGTATGAGAACAAAGTGTGGACTTTGGTTGACTTGCCCAAAGATCGGCAAGCAATTGAGAATAAATGGATCTTCAAGAAGAAAACTGATCGCTGACGGTAATGTTACTGTCTACAAAGCTCGACTTGTGCAAAAGGTTTTCGGCAAGTTCAAGGGATTGACTACGATGAGACCTTCTCACCGTAGGCGATGCTTAAGTCTGTCCGAATCATGTTAGCAATTTGCCAGCATTTTATGATTATTGAAATTTGGCAATGGATGTTCAAAACTGCATTCTGAATGATTTCTGGAAGAAGAGTTGTATATGATGCAGCCGGAAGGTTTTGTCGATCCAAAGGGAGCTAACAAGTGTGCAAAGCTCCAGCGATCCATTTTATGGCCTGGTGCAAGCTTCGGAGTTGGAATAAACGCTTGGATAGTGTGATCAAAGCATTTGGTTTTGTAACAGACTTTTGGAGAAGCCTGTATTTACAAGAAAGTGAGTGGGCTCTGTAGGCATTTCTGATATTATGTAGATGACTATACTAAATCGAAAATGATATAGAATTTCTGAATAGCATAAAAGGAATACTTGAATAAGAGTTTTTTATGAAAGACCTCGTGAAGCTGCTTACATATTGGGCATTAAGATCTATAGAGATAGATCAAGATGCTTAATTGGACTTTCACAAAGCACATACCTTGACAAAGGTTTCAAGAAGTTCAAAATGGATCAAGCAAAGAAAGGATTCTTGCCAGTGTTACAAGGTGTGAAGTTGAGTAAGACTCAATGCCCGACCACTGCAGAAGATAGAGAGAAAATGAAAGATGTTCCCTATGCTTCAGCCGCAGGCTCTATCATGTATGCAATGCTGTGTACCAGACCTGATGTGTGTCTTGCTATAAGTCTAGCAGGGAGGTACCAAAGTAATCTAGGAGTGGATCACTGGACAGCGGTGAAGAACATCCTGAAATACCTGAAAAGGACTAAGGATATGTTTCTCGTATATGGAGGTGACAAAGAGCTCATCGTAAATGGTTACGTTGATGCAAGCTTTGACACTGATCCGGATGATTCTAAATCGCAAACCGGATACGTAGTTTACATTAAACGGTGGAGCTGTTAGTTGGTGCAGTTCTAAACAAAGCGTTGTGGTGGGATCTACATGTGAAGTCGGAGTACATAGCTGCTTCGGAAGCAGAAACGAAGGAGTCTGGATGAAGGAGTTCATATCCGATATAGGTGTCATACCTAGTGCATGGGGTCCAATGAAAATCTTTTGTGACAATACTGGTGCAATTGCCTTGGCAAAGGAATCCAGATTTCACAAGAGAACCAAGCACATCAAGAGATGCTTCAATTCCATCCGGGATCTAGTCCAGGTGGGAGACATAGAGATTTGCAAGATACATATGGATCTGAATGTAGCAGACCCGTTGACTAAGCCTCTTCCACGAGCAAAACATGATCAGCACCAAAGCTCCATGGGTGTTAGAATTTCTTTGTAATCTAGATTATTGACTCTAGTGCAAGTTGGGAGACTGAAGGAAATATGCCCTAGAGGCAATAATAATGTTATTATTTTATTTCCTTATTCATGATAATGTTTATTATATCCATGCTAGAATTGTATTATCGGAAACATAATACTTGTGTGAATACATAGACAAACCAAACGTCACTAGTATGCCTCTACTTGACTAGCTCATTAATTGAAGATGGTTATGTTTCCTAACCATAGACATGTGTTGTCATTTGATTAATGGGATCACATCATTAGGAGAATGATGTGATTGACATGACCCATTCCATTAGCTTAGCACCCGATCGTTTAGTATGTTGCTATTGCTTTCTTCATGACTTATACATGTTCCTATGACTATGAGATTATACAACCCCCGTTTACTGGAGGAACACTTTGTGTGCTACCAAACGTCACAATGTAACTGGGGTGATTATAAAGGAGCTCTACAGGTGTCTCCAAAGGTAATGTTGGGTTGGCGTATTTCGAGATTAGGATTTGTCACTCCGATTGTCGGAGAGGTATCTCTGGGCCCTCTCGGTAATGCACATCACATAAGCCTTGCAAGCATTAGCAACTAATGAGTTAGTTGCAAGATGATGTATTACGAGAACGAGTAAAGAGACTTGCCGGTAACGAGATTGAACTAGGTATTGAGATACCGACGATCGAATCTCGGGCAAGTAACATACCGATGACAAAGGGAAACAACGTATGTTGTTATGCGGTCTGACCGATAAAGATCTTCGTAGAATATGTAGGAGCCAATATGAGCATCCAGGTTCCGCTATTGGTTATTGACCGGAGACGTGTCTCGGTCATGTCTACATTGTTCTCGAACCCGTAGGGTCCGCACGCTTAAGGTTTTGATGACAGTTATATTATGAGTTTATGAGTTTTGATGTACCGAAGTTAGTTCGGAGTCCCGGATGTGATCACGGACATGACGAGGAGTCTCGAAATGGTCGAGACATAAAGATTGATATATTGGACGGCTATATTCGGACACCGGAAGTGTTCCGGGTGATTTCGGAGAAAATCGGAGAGCCGGAGGGTTACCGGAACCCCCTGGGAGAAGTAATGGGCCATATGGGCCTTAGTGGAGAGAGAGAGGGGCAGCCAAAGGTGGGCCGCGCACCTCCTCCCCCCTGGTCCGAATTGGACTAGGAGAGGGGGGGCGGCGCCCCCCTTTCCTTCTCTCTCCCCACTTCTTTCCCCTCCTTGGCGCGCCATAGGGGCCGGCCGGCCTCCTCCCCTTGCTCCTTTATATACAGGGGCAGGGGGCACCCCTAGACACACAAGTTGATCCACGTGATCATATTCTTAGCCGTGTGCGGTACCCCCTTCCACCATAATCCTCGATAATATTGTAGCGGTGCTTAGGCGAAGCCCTGCGACGGTAGTACATCAAGATCGTCACCACGGCGTCGTGCTGACGGAACTCTTCCCTGACACTTTGCTGGATCGGAGTCCGGGGATCGTCATCGAGCTGAACGTGTGCTAGAACTCGGAGGTGCCGTAGTTTCGATGCTTGATCAGTCGGGCCGTGAAGACGTACGACTACATCAACCGCGTTGTCATAACGCTTCCGCTGTCGGTCTACAAGGGTATGTAGATCACACTCTACGTTCCCCAACAAAACCGACGATCGAACCTCGGGCAAGTAACATACCGATGACAAAGGAAACAACGTATGTTGTTATGCGGTTTGACCGATAAAGATCTCCGTAGAATATGTAGGAGCCAATATGAACATCTAGGTTCCGCTATTGGTTATTGACCGGAGACGTGTCTCGATCATGTCCACATAGTTCTCGAACCCGTAGGGTCCGCACGCTTAACGTTCGGTGACGATCGGTATTATGAGTTTATGTGATTTGATGTACCGAAGGTAGTTCGGAGTCCCGGATGAGATCGGGGACATGACGAGGAGTCTCGAAATGGTTGAGACGTAAAGATCGATATATTGGACGACTATATTTGAACATCGGAAAGGTTCCGAGTGATTCGGGTATTTTTCGGAGTACGGGGGAGTTACGGGAATAAGGGGAAGAAGTATTGGGCCTCATGGGCCAAGTGGTGGAAGAGAGGAGGCTGGGCGCGCGACCCCTGATACGTCTCCAACGTATCTATAATTTTTGATTGCTCCATGCTATATTATCTACTTTGGACATTATTGGGCTTTATTATCCACTTTTATATTATTTTTGGGACTAACCTATTAACCGGAGGCCCAGCCCAGAATTGCTGTTTTTTTGCCTATTTTAGGGTTTCGAAGAAAAGGAATATCAAACGGAATGAAACCTTCGGGAACGTGATTTTCTCACCGAACATGATCCAGGAGACTTGGACCCTACGTCAAGCAACCAACAGGGAGGCAACGAGGTAGGGGGCGCGCCTACCCCCCCCCCAGGCGCGCCCTCCACCCTCGTGGGCCCCCTGTTGCTCCACCGAGTACTTCTTCCTCCTATATATACCTACGTACGCCCAAACGATCAAATACGGAGCCAAAACCCTAATTCCACCGCCGTAACTTTCTGTATCCACGAGATCCCATCTTGGGGTCTGTTCCGGAGCTCCACCGGAGGGGGCATCGATCACGGAGAGCTTCTACACCAACACCATAGCCTCTCCGATGATGTGTGAGTAGTTTACCTCAGCCTTCGGGTCCATAGTTATTAGCTAGATGGCTTCTTCTCTCCTTTTGGATCTCAATACAAAGTTCTCCCCCTCTCTTGTGGAGATCTATTCGATGTAATCTTCTTTTGCGGTGTGTTTGTTGAGACCGATGAATTGTGGGTTTATGATCAAGTGTATCTATGAACAATATTTGAATCTTCTCTGAATTCTTTTATGTATGATTGGTTATCTTTGCAAGTCTCTTCGAATTATCAGTTTGGTTTGGCCTACTAGATTGATCTTTCTTGCAATGGGGGAAGTGCTTAGCTTTGGGTTCAATCTTGCGGTGTCCTTTCCCAGTGACAGTAGGGGCAGCAAGGCGCGTATTGTATTGTTGCCATCGAGGATAACAAGATGGGGTTTTTATCATATTGCATGAATTTATCCCTCTACATCATGTCATCTTGCTTAAAGTGTTACTCTGTTCTGTTGAACTTAATACTCTAGGTGCATTCTGGATAGCGGTCGATGTGTGGAGTAATAGTAGTAGATGCAGGCAGAGTCGGTCTACTTGTATCGGACGTGATGCGTATATACATGATCATACCTAGATATTCTCATAACTATGCTCAATTCTGTCAATTGCTCAACAGTAATTTGTTCACCCACCGTAAAATACTTATGCTCTTGAGAGAAGCCACTAGTGAAACCTATGGCCCCCGGGTCTATCTTCATCATATTAATCTTCCAATACTTAGTTATTTTCATTGCTTTTATTTTACTTTGCATCTTTATCATAAAAATACCAAAAATATTATCTTATCATATCTATCAGATCTCACTCTTGTAAGTGACCGTGTAGGGATTGACAACCCCTTATCGCGTTGGTTGCGAGGATTTATTTGTTTTGTGTAGGTGCGAGGGACTCGCGCGTACCTCCTACTGATTGATACCTTGGTTCTCAAAAACTGAGGGAAATACTTACGCTACTCTGCTGCATCACCCTTTCCTCTTCAAGGGAAACCAACGCAAGTGCTCAAGAGGTAGCAAGAAGGATTTCTGGCGCCGTTGCCGGGGAGGTTTACGCAAATGTCAAACATACCAAGTACCCATCACAAACCCTTATCTCCCGCATTACATTATTTGCCATTTTCCTCTTGATGACCCACAAGTATAGGGGATCTATCGTAGTCCTTTCGATAAGTAAGAGTGTCGAACCCAACGAGGAGCAGAAGGAAATGATAAGTGGTTTTCAGCAAGGTATTCTCTGCAAGTACTGAAATAAGTGGTAACAGATAGTTTTGTGATAAGATAAATTGTAACGAGCAACAAGTAACAAAAGTAAATAAAGTGCAGCAAGGTGGCCCAATCCTTTTTGTAGCAAAGGACAAGCCGGAACAAACTCTTATAATAGGAAAAGTGCTCCCGAGGACACATGGGAATATCGTCAAGCTAGTTTTCATCACGTTCATATGTTTCGCGTTCGATACTTTGATAATTTGATATGTGGGTGGACCGGTGCTTGGGTGCTGTTCTTACTTGAACAAGCATCCCACTTATGATTAACCTCTATTGCAAGCATACGCAACTACAACAAAAGTATTAAGGTAAACCTAACCATAGCATGAAACATATGGATCCAAATCAGCCCCTTACGAAGCAACGCATAAACTAGGGTTTAAGCTTCTGTCACTCTAGCAACCCATAATCTACTTATTACTTCCCAATGCCTTCCTTGAGGGAGTCCTGGATTAGGGGGTGTTCGGGTAGCAGGACTATACCTTTAGCCAGACTCCAGGACTATGAAGATACAAGATTGAAGACTTCTTCCCGTGTCCGGATGGGACTTTCCTTGGCGTGGAAGGCAAGCTTGGCGATGCGGATATTCAAGATCTCCTACCATTGTAACCGACTCTATGTAACCCTAACCCTATCTGGTGTCTATATAAACCGGAGGGTTGTAGTCCGTAGGCAATCAACTCCATATACAACAATCATACCATAGGCTAGCTTCTAGGGTTTAGCCTCCTTGATCTCGTGGTAGATCTACTCTTGTACTACCCATATCATCAATATTAATCAAGCAGGACGTAGGGTTTTACCTCCATCAAGAGGGCCCGAACCTGGGTAAAACATCGTGTTCCCTGCCTC
Source organism: Triticum urartu (assembly GCF_003073215.2). Taxonomy (NCBI): domain Eukaryota; kingdom Viridiplantae; phylum Streptophyta; class Magnoliopsida; order Poales; family Poaceae; genus Triticum; species Triticum urartu. Next base: position 242,044,303 of record NC_053028.1, on the reverse strand, counting down.
CTGTTACCATCCGGCCTAGACGCACAGTTCGGGACCCCCTACCCGAGATCCGCCGGTTTTGACACCGACATTGGTGCTTTCATTGAGAGTTCCTCTGTGCCGTCACAATCAGGAAGGATGCTCTCCCATCTTTAAAGACGCGCCGTTGCTAAGGGAGCCTTGGCTGTCGGCCAAACCCTCCGGCTAGGTGGTTTCCTCATGACCGCCTGTTCGGCTGTTGCGCCGACGGTGACCTCTCGGGTCATCAAAAGCAACCTACACGTCAGCTCGGAGCTCGTCGAGCAGCTAGATCCAATGGAGCTCTCTTCCGTAAACGAGCTCTTGGATCGCATCGCCGCCCTGGGGGTCGCTACGGATTACGACCAGGTTGGGCTTAAACCCGATCTAAGAGAAATTAACTCTCCCCAAGTCACCCACCACGTTGCCGTGGTAGAGACGCTGTGCGGCGACCCTTCATCTATTTTAAGGACTAGCTACGTCCGAATTCCCGACCCCTCCAAGCCGGATACCCGCGGAGGGGGAGATATAACTCAAGACCTGAGCTTAGGATCAGGCAACGGGCCAGATTCACTGGACAACATCCAAGAATCCGAACTTCAGAGTTCGGAAACTCTTCGGCCTCCGAATCTTGGATTGGGTGAGGTTTCAGATTCAACGACACCCGCCCACCCAATCATAAGCGATCTCTCCCAAATCAGGCAGAGGCCCGAGGAAACAGTACATCATTACTGGGCCAGATTCCTCCTGGTTATGAACAGGATAAAGGATTGCCGCGAGGAAGACGCAATCTCAATTTTTTGCGGTAATTGCACGGACAAGGGAATCCTTAACGCCGTAAGTCGTCGTGATATCACACGCTTCGCTGACTTGGCGTCCATAGTACAAAAATACTGTGCGATGGAAAGCGCCTGGAAAACCGAAATAAATTTTTTGGGATAATCCGGCCTTGAATAGTAATCCCGTCCGAACTAAGAGGGTGCATCATCACAGGACACCCGGGATAAACACCAAAAAGCCAAAACCCTCTACAGGGCATGGAACCGTACTGGAAAGCCTCTTAATTCGTGGAGGCCGCAGAAAGCCAGCCCAAGGACACCAGTACCGTTCTCACAGTCTTCGAGACTTTCGCATCAAACAATGTGCGAAAAAGAACACTCCGCAGCCTCGCCGAAGTCTATCAAGTTGCAACAATAAATCCATGGAGCGACACTGCCATTACCTTCAACGCAAGTGATGAACCTAGATTCCGAACAGCCCGAGCACCAGCCGCATTGGTCCTCAGTCCCATAGTGGACGGCTTTCGCCTCACCAAGGTGCTCATGGATGGAGGCAGCGGACTGAACCTCATTTATGAGGAAACCCTTCAAAAAATGGAAATAGACTGGAACCGCGTCGAGCGAAGCAGCACAACCTTTAGAGGAATAATCCCCAGTCGGGAAGCGCGCTGCACAGGAAAAATCACACTAGATGTGGTGTTCGGCACGCCGGATAATTACAGGTCCGAAGAAGTCACGTTTCAGGTGGCCCCGTTTAAGAGCGGATATCACGCTTTACTAGGGCGGGAAGCATTCACAATCTTCCAAGCAATACCCCATTACGGGTACATGAAGCTTAAGATGCCCGGGCCGAATGGAATTATCACTCTAGCTAGTGATCCGGACATAGCACTCCGCGCCGAAAACAAGACGGCCGCATTAGCCCTTGAGGCGCTATCCGAAGCCTTAGCGGCCGAGGAACTGACTGCGCTGCGCTCCACGGTTAACAGGGATGATGTGATACTCGATAAGAGATCCAAATCCATCCTTCAAGCCAGCGACGAAATAGTCAAATTCCAGGTCCATCCAACGGACCCCAATAAAACAGCTTCCATCGGGGCACGACTGAACCCTGATGTAGACGCCGCACTGCGAGAGTTCCTACGAGAGAACTGGGACATTCTTCGCCTGGCACCCTTCAGACATGCCAGGGATCCCACGCAGGCTGGCCGAACACAGCTTAAATATCCTAAAAGGATTTAAACCTGTCAAACAAGCCCTTCGGCGTTTTTCCGAACCCAAGAGACAGGCTATGGGAGAGGAGCTAGCCAAGCTATTGGAGGCCGGATTCATCAGAGACATAAAACATCCGGACTGGCTAGCAAACCTGGTGATGGTACCAAAGAAGGACAAATCCTGGCGCCTGTGTGTCGATTTTAAAGACCTTAACAAGGCTTGCCCAAAGGATCCCTTCCCCCTCCCCTGCATCGATCAAATTATCGATGCCACCGCAGGACACGATTTGTTGTGTTTCCTCGACGCATACTCCGGTTACCATCAAATCAAGATGGCAGAATCAGACCAAGCTGCAACAGCATTCATCACACCATACGGCCCATTCTGCTTCAACACAATGCCCTTCGGGCTGAAAAACGCCGGCGCAACATATCAGCGCATGATCCAGACATGTCTGGCAAACCAGATCGGCAAAACAGTGGAGGCGTATGTGGATGATGTGGTCGTCAAATCAAGACATGTCGAATCCCTAGTAAACGACTTGAGGCTTACATTCGATAACCTCCGACAATATGACATCAAGCTCAACCCAGAAAAATGCGTCTTCGGCGTTCCAGCCGGAAAGCTCTTGGGCTTCATTGTATCCGGTAGAGGAATTGAAGCAAACCCAGCCAAGATCCGAGCTTTGTCACAATTGGATGTCCCAAAGGACCTTAAACAAATACAAAAATTAACCGGGTGCGTGGCGGCTTTAAGCCGCTTCATCTCCCGCTTGGGAGAAAAGGCACTACCCCTTTATCGCCTCCTTCGGCGCACCGAACACTTCGAGTGGACGGATGCCGCCACGGCCGGACTTGATGAAATAAAAGCCATATTGGCAACAAACCCAGTCCTGGCCGCGCCAATCACCGGCGAACCAATGTTATTGTACATTGCAGCAACACACCAAGTTGTCAGCGCAGTGCTCGTTGTCGAGCGGGAAACGGACGGACACAAATTCCCCCTTCAAAGGCCGGTCTACTACGTGTCCACTGTCCTCACTCCATGCAAATCACGGTACCCGCATTATCAAAAGATTGCATACGCGGTATTCATGGCATCCCGGAAGCTACGACACTACTTTCAAGAGTGTTCCATAACAGTAGCCTCGGAAGTGCCACTAAACGATATTATCAACAACCGCGATGCAACGGGCCGGATTGCAAAATGGGCCATCGAGCTTCTCCCGTTCGATATAACCTATAAGCCACGGCGAGCTATTAAATCGCAAGTTTTGGCCGACTTCGTCGCAGAATGGACGGAGGCCGAGCTCCCTAAAGAGTACGACACATATTCAATGGATTATGCATTTCGACGGCTCCAAAATGTTGGCCGGACTGGGGGCCGGCGTCGTCCTGACGTCCCCCACAGGAGACACAGTCCAATATGTGCTCCAATCATGTACACGGATTCCAACAATGCAGCCGAATATGAGGCCCTCCTACATGGCCTCCGGATAGCAGTATCCATGGGTATCCAGCGCCTAGAGGTACGCGGGGATTCAAACCTCGCGATATCCCAAATAAATGGAGACTTCGACGCCAAGGACCCAAAAATGGCAGCTTACGCGACGCCGTCCTAAAAATGTCAGCTCGGTTCGAAGGGCTGGAGTTTCACCATATAGCCCGAGAAAACAATCAAGCGGCGGACGTCCTAGCACGCATCGGAGCAAAACGCGATGCAGTCCCCCCCAAGTCTTTTTGGAAAGATTGTTCAAGCCATCCGTAGCATGGGAGGGGGAACCCGCAAATAACAGCCCGAACCCAGCCGCACCACTCGACGCCGAACAATCTGACACAATTGGAGGCTCTGCCAACGAAATTACACCTTCAGCCCACGTAATAATGGCGGTTATCGCCCCGTGGATAGAACCATTCCTAGCCTACCTTACTAGGCAGGAACTCCCGGAGGACCAAAACGAGGCCCGCTGCATAGTACGGCGATCTAAGGCCTACAGAGTCCATGAGGGAGAACTTTATAAGAAAAGCACTACCGGAGTCCTTCAAAGGTGCATCTCCGAAGAGGAAGGGCGGAACCTCCTGGCTGAAATTCATGCCGGACTCGGTGGTCACCACGCCGCTGCTCGGTCCCTCGTTAGCAAGGCTTTCCGTACAGGCTTTTACTGGCCGACGGCCCGAGCAGACGCTCAGGACCTAGTCCAACGATGCGCTGGTTGCCAACTTTTTGCCAACCAAAGCCATATGCCACCCACCGCACTCCAAACTATACCCATCACCTGGCCTTTTGCGGTCTGGGGGCTCGACATGGTCGGACCCCTTAAAGGTGGAACCCATAGGAAAAAATACTTACTGGTCATGGTGGATAAGTTCACCAAATGGATAGAAGCCAAGCCTGTTAAAACGGCCGAATCCGGACCTGTGATAGACTTCATATCCGGGGTTGTACACCGTTATGGTGTCCCCCACAGCATCATAACCGACAACGGTACAAATTTTACCGCCGACGAGGTAAAACTCTGATGCAAAAACATGGGCATCAAGCTCGATTATGCTTCCGTCTATCACCCACAAACCAACGGCCAGGTCGAATGTGCAAATGGTCTTATCATGAGAGGCATCAAACCCAGACTGGTGCGGTCCCTCAAGGAATCTAACACGCACTAGGTAGAGGAGCTCGACTCCATGCTATGGGGGCTGCAGATCACGCCAAATCGCACCATCGGGTACACACCATTTTTTATGGTGTACGGCGCAGAAGCAGTTCTGCCCTACGACATAATTCATGACTCACCTAGAGTGCGCATGTACGAAGAAAGAGAAGCCGAGCTCGATCGGCAGGACAACTTGGACGCCTTGGAGGAGGAGCGCGATGTGGCAAAAGCCCGTTCCGCATTTTATCAACAACAGGCCCAAAGATATCAAAGCAGAGAAGTACGGGCCAAAAATTACAATGTTGGCGAACTAGTTCTACGCCTGCCGGATAAGAAAAAGGACAAACTCAAGCCCAAGTGGGAAGGTCCATTCATAATCGACCAAGTCCTGACTGGTGGGGCGTACCGCTTGCGAGATGCGTCGAACAACCGACTCGAGCCGAACCCGTGGAATGCCACCCGTCTCTGAAGATTCTATGCCTAGTGCCGGACTCTGTGTTCGTCTCCTTCCTCTGTCCATCCCTTTTTGTATTTTTCTGTCTTACATTTCTCTCCTTCCCATTTTTTTCTTTCATAGCCCTTAAAGGCTCATCTAGTGACGCGCCACTCGCGCTTATTAAACCTGGGGGCTTCTTTAGCAGAAGCTTATTTATACGGGCTTCACGCCCAACACATGCGTCAAACTTCCGCATGTACCTTTTTTCTTCACCATTATATGCATCGATATGACTTAAGTTTTGGCCAAGCTGGGTTGCCTGGCTCCTGTGCTTACTCCTACGTTCCCGATTGTTCGGCTAGGCGGTAAAGGGAGCACCTCTGCGATTGTTACTGCCGGGTCAGCCGGATGTGTACCTCAGACTGGGTGAAGCCGAAAGCTAGCGTTCTTAAGGGAATATTCGGTCGGTGAAATAAAAGATGATCTTTTTACTCATTTTATGTGCCCCCAGATGCCTTTTTTTCTGCATCTCTTCACACAGTCCGGACATGCACCTTAGGGCATGCCTCCCAGCGAAAGGAACCCTTAACGGAACTATTCTCTCTGGAAGATGTTTCTTACTAACCATGTAATATAACATAACTAGTTGGGCACTTGTCTGATAAAGTATTGATGACCCCTACGCCTGGTCTCCACGCATACCCCGGTTCTTATATAACCGCTAGGGTATTCGGACACACTCCGGACCGTCAGGTCCCGAGGTTGAAGCGAAAAGGTCGGCAACGACAAACGATCTACAATCCGGCTAGAAGGCATTACACATGTCAATTCAAAATTACACAGTCATTATGACTGATTGTATTCCTCTTCTATACCATCTAATAGGCTGTCTAATTTACAGTCCTGCTGGGAATACTTCGCGGCCAACTCTACTTGGCCGTATACTAAGCTTACAGGGATCTCCTTCCCGTCAGGCCCCACTGGTCCGACCTCGGCCATGTGGTTTGGGTCAGACTTCGTAAAACGGGTCTTCACCATGGCCCAGGCCTCCCTAGCGCCTTGTCGGCAGGCCGATATCTTCCACAACCGGAAGCGCCGCCGAGCTCCCTTCAGCTTCTCCGCAAGCTCTCCAAGGCCCTCGGGCACGGAGTGGGCAGGCCATAAGGCTTGGGCAATACCCGCATCGCCTGCCGAATTCGCTCGTGCAGTTGCAAGAGTTCGGGAAGAAGGTCACCCGTAGAACCGGGCATCTCCTCTGCAGGACGACCTGTGAGCATACCTACAGACATTACTCTGTTAGTCGACTTCCTCGCCGAACTCTTTTTTCAAAGTTCGTTCAAGCACTTACTAAATGCCGCGTCGAAGCCGCTGATTCTCCTTCGTGGAGTCCGACAGCTGGCCACGAACATCTTTAAGTTCGACGTCCAGCTTGGTGTTGGCATCCTGAAGATCATTCTTCTCTCGCCTCACCTTTGTCAACGTACTCTCACCGGCCTTTAGCCGGCGTAAGAGTTGTTGCTTGTCCGGATCGAGTCCGGCGCCATCCTGCAATATGATTTGTCAGATTTGCACCCACACCGCACAATACTAATCTTTCGAAGTGTATCTTACCTAAGGGGGTCTCTTTGGGCTCCCCTGCTGCGGCTAGTGCGGCCTCTAGTTGGGCCTTGCACTTTTCCAGCTCCTGGGACAGTACGGCATTCTTCTCTGTAAGAAGCTGCATATTAAATGATCCTTAAATCAGTTGCTCTAACTGCTTCAAGTCTCGGGGGCTACTGGCATATATATATTTAACCAAAATTTTCTTACCCGTATGTCTTTTACATACTGCTCCGTGGCTCTGGCTAAACCATTTTGAGCGGCACAGAGGTACGCATCTCCCGAATTAAAGGCATCTAAAGCCTCTTGGGAGAAACAAGCGTCGCGTAGAATTGTCCGGCGACGCCTGTGGTTCATGGCACTCTCCACTTTAGAATTTGTGGCAGACAGCCTGTCCGCATCCTCTGTCGGAGGAGCGTCCGGTGCGCGCCTTGTGCTCTCCTCCGCTTCCTGGCCAGACATTGGAGCCTGGTTGGTGGAGGCGCGATTGGCAACCTCTCCGTAGTCCGACAAGGTCTCTTCGTTCTGAAGGTAGCATGAACGTTAATATGCCCTGACAGAATAACTCCAGGGAAACAGAGGGTGCACTATACCTTTGCGCCGGCATCTCAGTCCGGACTTCATTCCTTTTTCCCCATGGGGCCCTGCGGCCCCTTGTTGGCTAGCCGCCGCAGGTTCGGCCTCCTGCCTCGGAAATCTCCCCTGCAAAACATGGCTATCGTCAGAAACACTGGGCTACGTGAGGGTGGAATCTCTTTCAAGGATAAGACC
>NC_053028.1:242013770-242035856 GCF_003073215.2 Triticum urartu | reverse complement strand
TCAAATCTGAGAGATGGCCAGTCGTCGGCTTCTGCCCCCATGCCACGAGTGCTGGGGTGTTCGGGATAAATCTGAGCACTCTTTTTCCCATTGTTGGGTCCTTCGAGGGAGGTGCTCAGCACAACGAACAAGGCAATCAGACTATAATGCTTTATCACTCTCACTTAGCCATAGAAGTCTACAATTTTAAATTTTGGCGAAGCCCCTAGTATTCGGAAGGCCGAATTCGGGGCGCTATACACGCCTAAGCCGGACAAAGCCGACTCCTCGCCCTAAGCGGCATAAGTCTTTAGGGACTCGAGACCTCTCGAACAGCGACCAGCTCTCGCCTTATCATGACAGTCAGTTTTAGCTTTCTCTACTGAGGTGCTTGCCCAGATGAACCGGGGCACAATCGCAGTAGTTCTCCCAGTGCTACCTTAGCCGATATAGCGGAACGTAAGGTACCAAAACATGGGAGCCGGGCAAACCCAACTATTGACCCAAGACATGATTCGGAGCTGATGCATATAATGCTATAAGTTCGGGGTGCCGCACTGTCGAAAGTGTTCGGACTTCTCACGCCGTATTATGGGGTATTAAGCCCCTGGCGTATTGGCCGTACCAGAGTGTACGGGTGCTGAATGTCATGAATGAACATATATATATATATATAAAGAATAGAGAATGCGGTAATAGTCTAGTGCTATGCATTGTTTATTCAAAAAGGTGCGTCGAAGCAGAATGATACAAGTAGTGCGATAAGCAAAAAGTAGGACTATTTGACATGTCCCCTCCAAGGGCAAGCTGAGGAATGGTATTTAAAGCAGGTATTTCACTCGTTATCAGAGACCACCTGGGAGTTCCATGGTGCGACGTAGCTTTCTGCCTCCTTGGTTGTTGTATCGTGTGTCCGGCAATCGTACTGCCGGACGGGGTTTCCAGAGAGTAAAGTCCTGAAAGAAGAAAAAATAACAAAGCGGGAAGCCCCTAGTGCGGTTGAGCCGCGTTTTGGGGCGTGCCGTAGTCGTCCCCCCACCTATGCCCATGGTATTTTCAATGCGTAATTATGTACGCGTGGCACAGATTTCGCCATTGGCTGGGACTGGGGTGGGGGCCGCATTGCTATGCGAGCTCGGAACGTGCCAGGCGGTCTTGTTGCAGATTACTCCGGGCGCGCTTGACGGTGTCCGGGTGTTTAATCACCGAACTGGTGGATTGCCTGAAGAGGCTGCTTTGTGCTTCTGCTGCGAGGGCCGCAGTGTGCTCCTCCGTGCGGAGAGAGCGCTCTGTGTTTCCATTGACTGTGATGACCCCCCGAGGTCCTGGCATCTTGAAATTGAGGTATGCATAATGCGGTACCGCATTGAATCTCGCAAATGCGGTTTGCCCGAGCAGTGCATGATAGCCACTGCGGAACGGGACTAAATCAAAGATTAACTCCTCGCTTCGGAAGTTATCCGGGGATCCGAAGACCACTTCCAGTGTGACTAAGCCTGTGCAATGGGCCTCTACACCTGGTATGACGCCTTTGAAGGTCGTTTTTGTGGGTTTGATCCTTGAGGGGTCTATACCCATTTTGCGCATTGTGCCCTGATAAAGGGGTCTATACCCATTTTGCGCTGCCATCCATAAGGACTCGAGTGAGGTGAAATCCGTCGATGATTGGGTCTAGAACTAGTGCGGCGAATCCGCCATGATGGATACTAGTGGGGTGGTCCCTGCGATCGAAGGTGATCGGACAGGAGGACCATGGGTTGAACTTTGGGGCGAGTGGCTCCAACGCATATATGTCCCTTAGCACACGCTTCCGCTCCATCTTGGGGATGTGGGTTGCGTATATCATGTTCACCGTCCGCACTTGTGGGGGGAACCTCTTCTGTCCTCCGGTGTTCGGCGGCCGGGGCTCCTCCTCGTCATCGCTATGTAACCCCTTATCTTTGTTTTCGGCATTTAACTTGCCGGCCTGCTTGAACACCCAACATTCCCTGTTGGTGTGGTTAGCTGGCTTGTCGTGGTGCCGTGTATTTGACATGAGCGATTGAGTATACGGTCCAAACTGGATGGGCCCGGAGTGCTTCTTTTGAATGGCTTTTTCCGCTGACCGAGTTTAGAGCCTCTGAATCCGGCATTGACTGTCGTATCCTCGGTATTATCGATGTTGATGCGGCGCTTGTGTTTGTTGCAACGTGACCTGCCATTGCTATCCTTGGTATCCGAAGTACCATGGTTTCTTTGATATGTTATTGCTTCGAGCCAGCCAGCTATCCTCTCCCGCACAAAGCGGGTCATGAGTGTCGTGAGGGATGCTATAGATTTCGGCTTTTCCTGGCCAAGGTGCCGGGCGAGCCACTCGTCGCGGATGTTGTTGCTTAAAAGCTGCTAGGGCCTCTGCATCCGGACAGTCGACGATTTGATTTTTCTTTGTCAGGAACCGTGTCCAGAATTGCCTGGCTGATTCCTATGGCTGTTGAATTATGTGTGAGGGAGTCCTGGATTAGGGGGTGTTCGGGTAGCCGGACTATACCTTCAGCCGGACTCCAGGACTATGAAGATACAAGATTGAAGACTTCGTCCCGTGTCTGGATGGGACTTTCCGTGGCGTGGAAGGCAAGCTTGGCGATGCGGATATTCAAGATCTCCTACCATTGTAACCGACTTTGTGTAACCCTAACCCTCTCCGATGTCTATATAAACCGGAGGGTTTTAGTCCGTAGGACAACTTCATCATACAACAATCATACCATAGGCTAGCTTTTAGGGTTTAGCCTCCTTGATCTCGTGGTAGATCCACTCTTGTACTACCCATATCATCAATATTAATCAAACAGGACGTAGGGTTTTACCTCCATCAAGAGGGCCCGAACCTGGGTAAAACATCGTGTTCCTTGCCTCCTGTTACCATCCGGCCTAGACGCACAGTTCGGGACCCCCTACCCGAGATCCGCCGGTTTTGACACCGACATTGGTGCTTTCATTGAGAGTTCCTCTGTGTCGTCGCCTTTAGGCCCGATGGCTCCTTCGATCGTCAACAACGATGCAGTCCAGGGTGAGACTTTTCTCCCCGGACAGATCTTCGTCTTCGGCGGCTTCGCACTGCGGGCCAAGTCGCTTGGCCACCTTGAGCAGATCGAAAGCTACGCCCCTGGCCATCAGGTCAGGTTTGGAAGCCTAAACTACACGGCTGACATCCGCGGGGACTTGATCTTCGACGGATTCGAGCCACAGCCAAGCGCGCCGCACTGTCTCGATGGGCATGATATAGCTCTGCCGCCGAACAGCGCCTTGGAGGCCGCACACGCATCGGTTCCTACTGCGCCGATCGAGGATCAGCGGTGGGACGCTGCCTCAGGGGCTGCGATCTCAGAGGCGATCGAGCCGAACTCCAGCCCCGCACTCCGCATGGCCCGTGACTCCGAGGAGCCGGATTCCTTTCCGAACTCCGAGCCCCCCGCGCCCCTAACGATCGAATCCGATTGGGCGCCGATAATGAAGTTCACCGCCGCAGACATCTTTCAGCACTCGCCCTTCGGCGACATCCTGAATTCGCTAAAGTCTCTCTCTTTATCAGGAGAGCCCTGGCCGGACTACGGTCAGCAAGGATGGGATTCGGATGATGAAGAAATTCAAAACCCACCCACCACCCACTTCGTAGCCACTGTCGACGACTTAACCGACATGCTCGACTTCGACTCCGAAGACATCGACGGTATGGACGACGATGCAGGAGACAACCAAGAACCAACGCCTATAGGGCATTGGACAGCCACCTCATCTCATGATGTGTACATGGTGGATACCCCTAAAGAAAGCAACAACGAGGAAAACGGGGATGGAAAGAGGGATCGATCTCTCGAAAAACAATCAAAGCATCGGCATAAACGCCGACCCAAGCCCCGCCTCGATAAAGACCCAGCCATAGAGTAGGATGAGCCGGTAGACGACGAGCATGCCTTAGAGCAACCGTCCCAACAGGACAACCCGGATAGAGAAACCGAACATCCCTCCCCCGGCGAAAATGGCATTCCGGACGACCCTACGCCGGACAAGCCCACGAAGCAGAAGAACCTCCACAAACGGCTCGTTGTAACCGCACACAGCCTGAAAAAGCAGAAGCGGAAGCTAAAAACTGCGGAAGATGCACTCAGGATCAGATGGAGTAAAGTAATCAATACCGCAGACAAATACGGCGACAGTCGCCGCACTAAAAGCTATCCGAAGAGAAAGCTACTGCCTGAATTCGACGAGGAGGCCTTAGAGCCCTCGCATTCCAAAAGTGAGAAAGCCACACGATCGGATAGACGACCCCATGACCAGCATAAAGCGGCAAGCAGCGCCGCACTTAAGCCGGCATCCGACCCACTTAAGGATTCGCATCATGGCCCAGCCAGGTCCATTTACGGGCCAAGAAAGCAAGCTCTCGTAAGCAATGCAATAAAGCCATTATCAGAATCCGGCACACCCAAATACAGGGGTGCCGCACACCCCCTATGTTTCACCGATGAGGTCCTGGATTATGAATTTCCAGCGGGATTCAAACCCATAAACATAGAGGCATATGATAGAACAACAGACCCTGGAGTCTGGATTGAGGATTATATCCTCCACATACATATGGCTAGAGGAGATGACCTCCATGCCATAAAATACTTACCCCTCAAGCTTAAAGGGCCAGCCCGGCATTGGCTCAAAAGCCTTCCTGAAAACACAATTGGAAGTTGGGAAGAGCTCGAGGACGCTTTTCGAGCAAATTTTCAAGGGACCTATGTCCGCCCTCCGGATGCAGACGATCTTAGCCACATAACTCAATAGCCCGGAGAGTCAGCTCGGCAATTCTGGAATAGATTTCTTACTAAAAAGAATCAGATAGTCGACTGTCCGGACGCTGAAGCCTTAGCGGCTTTCAGGCATAATGTCCGAGACGAATGGCTCGCCAGACACCTCGGCCAAGAAAAGCCAAGAACAATGGCCGCACTAACAAGCCTCATGACCCGCTTTTGCGCAGGAGAGGACAGCTGGTTGGCAAGATGCAGCACCAGTGACCCAAGTACATCCAAAACTAGGGATGGAAACGGAAAACCGCGACGCAATAAGGACCGTCGCTGGACTAAGGAAAAAAGTCCGAAGAGCACGGCAGTCAACGCCGGATTCAAAAGCTCACGACAGAATCAGAAAAAGCCGCCCCTCCAAGATAACAGGGACGACCAATCCAACCTAAACAAAATCTTGGATAGGATATGTCAAATACACAGCAAAACCTCCTTTCAAGGACATGGGTTTTCTCCGGCTCGAGGTTATTTTCGTCTTTGCCGATAACTTCCGTCGTGAAAAGCTGACTTTCCACATCGTCCCATTCTCAAGTCGCTATCAAGCACTACTGGGACGCGAAGCTTTCGCCCGCTTTAACGCAATACCGCATTATGCATCTCTTACGCTTAAGATGCCCGGTCCACGCGGCATCATCTCCTTAAAGGGGAAGCAGTGAGAACACCTCCCCCAAGCGGAGGATTGTGCGGCCGCTTTAACAGCCCCACAATACAATGGCTTCACCAGCCAGAACATCGGAACAGGTCATTAAGACCACGGACACAGATAGACGAGTCCGGCACAAAAGTATCATTGATAAAGGCTTAGTGGCCATATACCCCTGCACTAGGGGATTCACACATATAAAATAAGAGACAATAAAGCTCAATTTTTCATATTTTACTTTACACTTTGTTTATTTCATATAACTTTTGTTCGGCACGCCCCTTTTACAACTTAGTTGCTCTCTTTTTACAGATGAACGTCGTGCTGCGCCCGTCCAGGATATGGCACAACAGAGACACAGGCGCAGACGTGCAGTAGGGACCCGTTCCAAGGATTCTTTTCAGATTAAGACCCTGTGTAAACCTTTTTTACTGTCTCTTGTTGATACACATCCCCTGGTTCTATGACCAAGGAGGAGGCTGGCGTCTTGGCATGTGGCCACGTCAGAATTCTTGCGCGTACCTGGACACTAGGGGCTTATACCTCAGAGCGTTACCTCGCCCGCTCTCATAAAGACCGAATACCTTAGGGAGTGTTCGGCGTCGCGAGTTTGGCCTTATATGCATCAGCTCCGAGTCATGATTTTGGTCAAATGTTGGGTTGCCCGGCTCCTGTGTTCAGCCGCCTTACGTTCCGCTCTATCGGCTAAGGCGGCACCAGGAGAACTACTGCGATTGTGCCCTGGTTCGGCCAGGCGAGCACCTCAGTAGGGAAAGCCGAAAACCGACTGTCATGATATGGCGTGAGACTGGTCAACCACTCGATGACTTTCCGGAATCTGTAGGATTCCTCCGCATTAACGAAGGGTCGTTTCCCAGCCAGGCACATACGCGCCCCAAATTCGGGCGAGCGCAGTCGCCACCAGGGGCTACCTAAATAGTCCCATTGTCAAGCTCCTATGGCTAAGTGAAAGTGTTAAAGCATTATAGTCAGGTTGCCTAGCTCGCTGCGCTATCACCTCCTTTGTAGGACCAAGACGTTGGATTAAGTGTGAAAATGCGCCTTCTGCGAGCACCCCCGCACTATGTGCGTGGGGGCTGAAGCCAACGACTGCAATCTTTCAGATTTTGTATATATATCTTAAAACGGCCGCACGGGAGGTGTTCCAAATACTTGAAGGCACAAGTATAAAAGGCTACTACAATTCATCAAAATATTGCTTTATAATTACATATGCTATCAGAACATAGCATCCTTCGAGCATTGCGTCTCTATTACACGAGCGCCTTCAAGGACTTCCTGAAAATAGTGCTCGGAGGGTACTCGGCTTTTGTCCGAATCTCGGGATGCAACAACGGTGGTCTCCATCTCTGCCCAGTATGTCTTGACACGGGCAAGAGCCATCCGTGCGCCCTCTATGCATGCTGACCTCTTCATCACATTGATACGTGGCACCGCGTCAAGGAATTGCTGCACCAAGCTGAAATAACTCTTCGGCTCCGATCTCCCCGGCCACAGATGACCCGTGACGTACTTCATGGCGAGTCCGGACAATCTATTTAGTTCGGCCCATTGAGCCAGACAATCGTCCACTGCCAGTGGACGCTCTGGATTCTGGAACTGCGACCAGAAAAGCCTTTCCACTTCGCGATCTTCTTGATCTCGAAAGTATTCGGTCGCATCAGCAGCACTCGCTGCCAAATCCAGATAGGTGTCCTCCGCACTCCACATCCGGTCCAACGGAGCAAACTTCGGATCGCAAAACTTCCTCCGCAGCATAAAGGGCTTTCCAGCCGCAATCGGTCCGGCCTGACGCAGCTCCTCCTTCGCAGCTCTCATCGCAGAGCGAGCGTCCTTGGCATCATCAACGGCCTTCTCTAAGTCCGTCTGTCTCGCCCGGTCTTCTTTCTCAAGAAACTTGCAACGGTCAGCAGCACTTTTTAACTTCACGGCCATCATGGCCATCTCCTTCTTGCTTCGGCAGTGAGTAGTCCGTTCGGCTCTCAGCTCTTCAAGGGCCTTCTCGGCAGCCGCATCACTTTTCCTGGCTTGTTCCTTAGCTCGGGCAAGTTCCGCCCGAAGACTCTCCACGGCGGCCGCACCATCTGTGTCAAGCACGCACATTGTAAGATACTGGCATAAAGCTCCTCTTACCAGATGCCGCCCGAGGAATTGCATACCTTGAGCCTCATCAAGCCGCTCATTAACGAGCGCGATGTCGGCATCTGCCACGTCAAGTTGCCGCTTTAGTTCAGCAAAATCATCAGTTCGGCTCGATTCTGGACACTTCGCCACATGTATACAAAGGCGACATTTTAGACCTGGGATTATGATCCTCTACGCGCCGTCAATTTTGACAACGCACAGAGTCTCAGGGGCTACTATCTACACAGGGCGCATCTTGTTTATGCGCAACTGACAAAGAAGTACATTATCAAACGTACCTCAAAACCCGTCAGCAAACTTCTGACGGCCTCATGCAATCCGCTTTCCGCGGACGAAATCCTTCCAATCATCATACCCATCAATGCACGGTGCTCCTCTGAGATAGAAGCTCGCCCTAGCAGAATCATAAGCTCCTCCGACCGCGCATCGGACGGTGCCGGACTCGTCCTATGACCTCCATCGAAGGCCGGACGCAGAGAACCTTGGGGGGACATATGGCTACCTTCCACCCCTGTCGGATTCGGAGAAACCCTCCGCGACGACACCTCAGGGTCGCCCGCCTCGCCAGGCGGTACGGAAGGGGGAGGCGTTCCACTCTCCATCATCTCCGGAAGAAGATCCCCCGAAGACGAGCTCTGCTGAGAAGGGCTGAGGTCCGAGCTACAAAGTAAAATTTTGGTTAATCTTCTCAGATAAAAAGCAAGGATTTCTCTCATCCCTCTAAAGGAAAATCTTTCTCTACTTATGGCTCACTGGAGGGCTGATCCCTTTGAGGGCGTAGTTCGGCCGAGGATCTCCCCGGCGTCGGACCCTCTGACGAGGACTTTTTCCCCCGCTTTGAGGCCATGGTCTCTGGCTCGTCAGAGGCGGCCCTCTTCTTCCCCTTAGGAGAGGAATTGTCGGTTCTTCCCTTTGGAGCGGCCTCCTTCGAGGAGGACATAGTTTCCTTGTCCTCCCCCTCACTTCCCTCCAAAGCACGATCTTCAACATCCTGACTAGCACGGGATCCGGTCTGGTCTCAGGAAGGGGAGCCGGACACCTGATCAGCTTTGCCTTCGCTATCCACTCCTGTTTAAAAGGACAGCTCTTTTAGGGGTGAATTTATGACAATTTTACGGATAGAGAGTCCGGGCACAAGGTTACTTACTTGAGTATCCGGGCGATTGCAGCTTAAACCTGCGTCCTCGGTCAAATCTGGACACATTGCTTGTGATCCGAAGAACATTTTATACATCTCCACGGGCGTTGTGCCCATAAAATGCTGGAGAGCTCGTGGTCCCTCCGGATTAAACTCCCACAGACGAAGGGAGCAACGTTTGCCGGGCAGTGTTCGGCGAATCAGCATGACCTGCGTCACCTTGACCAGGTTGAGGTCTCTTTCTAAGAGATCCCTAATGCGGCCCTGCAACAAGGGCACGTCTTTGGATAACCCCCAATCTAATCCTTCGTTGACCCATGACGCTAGCCGTGGTGGGGGACCCGAGCGAAAGGCAGGAGGCGCCACCCACTTGGTGCTCCTGGGAGCGGTGATATAGAACCACTCTCGTTGCCACAAGCCGAGCTCCTCTTGAAAGGATCCCTCGGGCCATGGAGCATCAGCATTCTTACTTATGACAGCGCCTCCGCACTCTGCGTGCCGTCCCTCGATCATCTTCGGCTCCACTCCAAAAGTCTTGAGCCATAATCTGAAGTGAGGAGTAACACGGAGGAACGCTTCGCACACAACGATGAATGAGGAAATGTGGAGGATGGACTCCGGAGCTAAGTCATGAAATTCCAGCCCATAATAGAACATCAGCCCCCTCACGAAGGGATCCATCGGGAAGCCTAAGCCCCGAAGGAAGTGAGACATGAACACTACGCTCTCACCGGGCTGGGGACTGGGAATAGCCTGCCTTTGAGCAGGCAACCTATGCAAAATTTCGGCGGTCAAGAACTTAGCCTCTCTCAACTTTAGCACGTCCTCCTCCGTGACGGAGGAGGGCATCCATCGGCCTTGAAGGTCGGAACCGGACATTGTCGAAGGTCCGAAGCGCCTGGAATCTGGAGCCTAGGGTGTTGGAACTCGAGGCGACGGGCAAACTTGTTTTGAGATTGGAGAAAAGGAGTAAGGCCTTGGTCTCTTTATAAGAGGTTGAATACCAGGAGCCCTCCTCGTAACCGTTTGGGACTCCCGTTTAATCGAGAAAGACATGCTAACAGGCATGATTGGCTTACCCATGTCCGTATTGATGAGAATCCCGTAAATGGGGACACGATCTCTGCTTTGACAAGACGTGCCAAGGAAACCGCCCTCGCAAAACACGCTGAGGTGGAAAAGTGAAAACGATTCGAATAAAGGCTTGGCCGTAGTGTGATGTCACGCTGCGGAATATGTCAGCAGATTAGATTTATGTTAATATTATTCTCTCTATGGCAATACGTGGAAACTTATTTGGCAGAGCTAGACACTACTCTTGATGTTTACAAACTTTTATGAAGAATTTGGAGGAGGAACCCGCCTTGCAATGCCGAAGACAATCTACGCGCCAGACTCGTCGTCATTGAAGCCTGGTTCAGGGGCTACTGAGGGAGTCCTGGATTAGGGGGTGTTCGGGTAGCCGGACTCCAGGACTATGAAGATACAAGATTGAAGACTTCGTCCCGTGTCCGGATGGGACTTTCCTTGGCGTGGAAGGCAAGCTTGGCGATGCGGATATTCAAGATCTCCTACCATTGTAACCGACTTTGTGTAACCCTAACCCTCTCCGGTGTCTATATAAACCGGAGGGTTTTAGTCCGTAGGACAACTTCATCATACAACAATCATACCATAGGCTAGCTTTTAGGGTTTAGCCTCCTTGATCTCGTGGTAGATCCACTCTTGTACTACCCATATCATCAATATTAATCAAACAGGACGTAGGGTTTTACCTCCATCAAGAGGGCCCGAACCTGGGTAAAACATCGTGTTCCTTGCCTCCTGTTACCATCCGGCCTAGACGCACAGTCCGGGACCCCCTACCCGAGATCCGCCGGTTTTGACACCGACAATGTGGCTCAAGTCATCGGCATCTGGTGGTCGCACATAAGTGCCCTGGAAGTTGTCGAGGAATGCGGCTTCCAGATCTTCCCAACAACCAATGGATTCTACTGGCAGGCTGTTGAGCCAATGCCGAGCTGGTGCTTTGAGTTTGAGTGGGAGGTATTTGATGGCGTGTAGATCGTCACCGCGGGCCATGTGGATGTGTAGGAGGAAGTCCTCGATCCATACCGCAGGATCTGTTGTACCATCGTATGATTCGATATTTACGGGTTTGAAACCCTCTGGGATTTGGTGATCCATTACTTCGGCTATGAAGCATAGGGGGTGTGCGGCGCCTCTGTACTAGACTATATCGCGACGCAGCTCAAATGAGTCTTGTCCGCTATGTTTGGCCCGGACAGATTTACTTTTACTGTATCCGGCGTGATGATTATCGTCTCGCATAGTGGCGCGCCCTCGTGATCCGTAGATCGATCTTGCGTGTTTTGCTTTGTCCTCCAATACGTCTCGCAGGTCTAGCGTGTTTCCCCGTGCCTTGACATTTTTATTTGAGTGGCGTCGGGGTGCGGGCTGAGCTTTTGGCTGAAATGCCTCTCTGTCGCGGCCATGAGGTGGCCGATCAGCCGCGTCATATGCTGGAGATGTAGGTTTTAATGCTTCCTCCTCCTGCACTTTGGGTAACTCTTGGAGGGGCGTTTGAGTTCATATTCCTCGGCCGCAAGGACTTCAGTCCATCTGTCAGCTAGCAAATCTTGATCGGCTCGAAGCTGTTGTTGCTTTTTCTTAAGGCTATTTGTCATGGCTATAAGCCGGCGCTTGAAGCGCTCTTGCTCGACGGGATTCTCAGGCACGACAAATTCGTCATCGTCGAGGCTTGCCTCGTCTTCGAAGGGAGGCATGTAATTAGCATCCTCCGCCTCTCCATCTGCCGCTCTCTCGGGGGGGCTGGCTTCTCCATCCTCCTGCTCTAAATCTTGCTGGAGGGGATTGTCGTCATCTTTGGCACTGTCCGGAGTGCTATTATCTCCTGTGTCGGTATCACCGCTTTTGCCTTGGCGAGACTTAGAGCGGCGCCGCTGACATCGGCACTTGGGTTGCTTCTTGGAGGGGTCATCCTCCGTTGTCCCGTCGCCATTGCCTTCTTTGGGTGTGTCCACCATATATATATCATATGATGAGGTGGCTGTCCAGTGCCCTGTGGGCAGTGGTTCTTGTTCATCTCCTGCAACGTCGTCCATACCGTCGATGTCTTCGGAGTCGAAGTCGAGCATGTCGGTCAAATTGTCGACAGTGTCTACTAAGTGGGTGGTGGGTGGGCGGCGAATTTCTTCGTCATCCGCATCCCAATCCTGCCGGACATAGTTCGGCCAGGACTCTCCTGACAAGGAGAGAGACCTTAATGAGTTCAGTATGTCGCCGAAGGGCGATTACTGAAAGATATCCGCGAAGGTGAACTCCATGATCGGCGCCCAGTCGGATTCGATAGGCATGGGCGCAGGCGGTTCGGAGTCCGTGGCCGGGGAAGGATCCGGTAGTTTGGCATCACGGCTCTCGTGAAGGGTAAGGTCGATACTCGACTCGATCGCCGCTGAGAATGCGGCCTCTGTGGCGGGGTCAATCCACCCGTCCATGGATGGCGCAATTGGCTCCGAATTGAGGGTCGGAGCGGTTGCCAGTGCGGTCTCCTGAACACTATCCGATGGTTGAGCTAAATCATGCTCATCATGACCGTGCGGCGCACTCGGCAGGGGCTCGAATCCGTCAAAGATCAAGTCTCCGCGGATGTCGGCCATGTAGTTTAAGCTTCCAAACCTGACCTGGTGGCCAGGGGCGTAACTCTCGATCTGCTCCAGATGGCCAAGCGAGTTGGCCCGCAGTGCGAAGCCGCCGAATACGAAGATCTGTCCGGGAAGAAAATTCTCGCCCTGGACTGCATTGCTATCGATGATCGAAGGAGCCATCAAGCCGGACGATGACGACACAGAGGAACTCTCAATGAAAGCACCAATGTCGGTGTCAAACCCGGCGGATCTCGGGTAGGGGGTCCCGAACTGTGCGTCTAGGCGGATGGTAACAGGAGGCGGGGGACACGATGTTTACCCAGGTTCGGGCCCTCTTGATGGAGGTAATACCCTACGTCCTGCTTGATTGTTCTTGATAATATGAGTAGTACAAGAGTTGATCTACCACGAGTTCGAAGAGGCTAAACCCTAGAAGCTAGCCTATGGTATGATTGTTGTTGTTGGTCCTACGGACTAAACCCTCTGGTTTATATAGACACCGGAGGGGGCTAGGGTTACACAGAGTCAGTTACAAGGAAGGAGATCTACATATCCGTACTGCCAAGCTTGCCTTCCACGCCAAGTAGAGTCCCATCCGGACACGGGACGAAGTCTTCAATCTTGTATCTTCATAGTCCAACAGTCCAGCCAAAGCATATAGTCCGGCTGTCCGGATACCCCCTAATCCAGGACTCCCTCAGTTACCCTTGGCATCGCCATGTTCGGACGTTGGATCCGTACTATGTTCGCCGCTTGCAGCTTCATCGTGCTCTGCCGCCGGGGCAATGTGGTCATCGTTTCCTCTGGAGTCGACTGGAGTGTTATTTTCTCTTGCGCTATTATCGCTGTTTTTGCTATGGCGGGACTTAGAGCGCCGCTGACGTCGGTGCTTGGGTTGCTTCTTGGAGGGGTCCATCCTCCGCTGTCTCTTCGCCATTGCCTTCTTTGGGTGTATCCACCATGTATATGTCATGTGATGAAGTGGCTGTCCGGCGCCCTGTGGGCGCTAGGTTCCTGTTCGTCTCCTGCATCTTCGTCCATGCCGATCGATGTCTTCGGAGTCTGAAGTTGAGCATGTCGGTTAAGTCGTCGACAAGTGGCTACTAAGTGGGTGGTGGGGGGCAGCGAATTTCTTCGTCGTCCGTATCCCATTCTAGCCGACATAGTTCGGCCAAGGTTTCTCCTGACAAGGAGAGAGACTTTAATGAATTTAGCACATCGCGAAAGGCGAGTGCTGAAAGATATCCACGGAGGTGAACCTCATGATCGGCGCCCAGTCGGATTCGATGGGCACGGATGCAGGCGGCTCGAGTCGTGGCCGGAGACGAATCCAGTGGTTTGGCGACACGGCTCTCGTAAGGGGTGAAGTCAGTATCCGGCTCCATCGCCACTGAGAGTGCGCCTCCATGGCGGGGTCTATCCCTCATCCTTGGATGGCGCAATTTGCTCCGGATTGAAGGCGAGTAGTTGCAGATGCGATCTCCCGAACACTGACCGACGGCAGAGTTACGCCGTGCTCGTCGTGACTGTGCGGCGCACCTGACACGGGCTCGAATCGTCGAAGATCAAGTCTCCGCGGATGTCGGCAGTGTAGTTTAAGTTTCCAATATGACCTGATAGCCAGGGGCGTAGCTCTCGATCTGCTCCAGATGGCCAAGCGAATTGGCCCGCAGTGCGAAGCCGCTGAATACAAAGATCTGTCCGGGGAGGAAAACCTCACCCTGGACCGCATCGCTACCGATGATCGAAGGAGCCATCAAGCCTTATGGTGACGACACAGTGAACTCTCAATGAAAGCACCAATGTCGGTGTCAAAACCGGCGGATCTCGGGTAGGGGGTCCCGAACTGTGCGTCTAAGGCGGATGGTAACAGGAGGCAGGGGACACGATGTTTACCCAGGTTCGGGCCCTCTTATGGAGGTAATACCCTACGTCCTGCTTGATTGTTCTTGATGATATGAGTATTACAAGAGTTGATCTACCACGAGATCGTAGAGGCTAAACCCTAGAAGCTAGCCTATGGTATGATCGTATGTTGTCCTATGGACTAAACCCTCGGTTTATATAGACACCGGAGGGGGCTAGGGTTACACAGAGTCGGTTACAAGGAGGAGATCTACATATCCAGTATTGCCTAGCTTGCCTTCCACACCAAGAGAGTCCCATCCGGACACGGGACGAAGTCTTCAATCTTGTATCTTCATAGTCCAACAGTCCGGACCAAAGGATATAGTCCGGCTGTCGGAGACCCCCTAATCCAGGACTCCCTCAGACCCCCGTGTGTTGTTCAGATATTTCAGTGTAGGATGTTTTTTTGAAACAAACACTTTGCGCAGTTAGACAAGTAACGGCACAAGTTACACGTATTTTGCAAGTTTACGAACAAAAATGACAGCGGCATAGAATATCACATCCACCCCGCAGCTTAGATGCTATGGTGATATGAGTTTTTACACTGTTGGAAGTGAGATCCAATGGCTTGGGAGTAGTCTTTGTAATTATGCGCAATTTCCAAACTCTCCAAAGTTTTTTTGCAAATAAAAACATCCGGCCTCGTGTGTGCCGCTGCATCTTCGATCCAACGGCTCCCGTGCTCATATTAGGTGCTCCCCGTAGCTTAATTACCCGCTACGGTGATATGAGCATCTAGGTCGTATGATCAGTGATCAGATGGCACATGCGTAGTACTTGTACTTTCTGCGCATTCCCAAACTCTCTCAGCCGTATATTGCAAAAACATTCAAACCTCCTACTGTGGGCCATTAGATCGTGAACTCGTATCACCATAGAATCTACGGTGCGGGAGCACCTCATATTCTCCCGTGCGAGAAAACATAAGGTGCTCTCGCAGCTTGGATGCTACGGTGATACGAGCTTCGAGGTCGTTTGATCTGAGTCCAATGGCATCTGAGCAGTCTTTGTGCTTGTAAGCAGTGGCCGAACTCTTTGGGGCTTTCTGCAAAAATTCGAACTAGGAAATATGCCCTAGAGGCAATAATAAAGTTATTATTTATTTCCTTATATCATGATAAATGTTTATTATTCATGCTAGAATTGTATTAACCGGAAACATAATACATGTGTGAATACATAGACAAACAGAGTGTCACTAGTATGCCTCTACTTGACTAGCTCGTTAATCAAAGATGGTTATGTTTCCTAACCATGAAAAGTGTTGTTCTTTGATTAACGAGGTCACATCATTAGTTGAATGATCTGATTGACATGACCCATTCCATTAGCTTAGCACCCGATCGTTAGTATGTTGCTATTGCTTTCTTCATGACTTATACATGTTCCTATGACTATGAGATTATGCAACTCCCGTTTGCCGGAGGAACACTTTGTGTGCTACCAAACGTCACAACGTAACTGGGTGATTATAAAGGAGCTCTACAGGTGTCTCAAAGGTACATGTTGGGTTGGCGTATTTCGAGATTAGGATTTGTCACTCCGATTGTCGGAGAGGTATCTCTGGGCCCTCTCGGTAATGCACATCACATAAGCCTTGCAAGCATTGCAACTAATGAGTTAGTTGTGAGATGATGTATTACGGAACGAGTAAAGAGACTTGCCGGTAACGAGATTGAACTAGGTATTGGATACCGACGATCGAATCTCGGGCAAGTAACATACCGATGACAAAGGGAACAACGTATGTTGTTATGCGGTCTGACCGATAAAGATCTTCGTAGAATATGTAGGAGCCAATATGAGCATCCAGGTTCCGCTATTGGTTATTGACCGGAGACGTGTCTCGGTCATGTCTACATTGTTCTCGAACCCGTAGGGTCCGCACGCTTAAGGTCGATGACAGTTATATTATGAGTTTATGCATTTGATGTACCGAAGGTTTGTTCGGAGTCCCGGATGTGATCACGGACATGACGAGGAGTCTCGAAATGGTCGAGACATAAAGATTGATATATTGGAAGCCTATGTTTGGATATCGGAAGTGTTCCGGGTGAAATCGGGATTTTACCGGAGTACCGGGAGGTTACCGGAACCCCCCGGGAGCCATATGGGCCTTTAGTGGGCTTTAGTGGAAAGGAAAGGGGCCCCAAGGTGGCTGCGCCTCCCCCCTCCCCTAGTCCTATTAGGACTAGGAAAGGTGGCCGGCCCCCCTCTCCCTCTTTCCCCCTTGGGAATCCTAGTTGGAATAGGATTGGGGGGGGGGAGTCCTACTCCCGGAAGGAGTAGGACTCCTCCTGCGCCCTCCTCCTGGCCGGCGCCCCCCTCCCCTTGGCTCCTTTATATACTGAGGCAGAGGCACCCCAGAAACACACAAGTTGATCCACGTGATCTATTCCTTAGCCGTGTGCGGTGCCCCCTGCCACCATATTCCTCGATAATACTGTAGCGGAGTTTAGGCGAAGCCCTGCTGCTGTAGTTCATCAAGATCGTCACCACGCCGTCGTGCTGACGGAACTCTTCCCCGACACTTTGCTGGATCGGAGTCCGGGGATCGTCATCGAGCTGAACGTGTGCTCGAACTCGGAGGTGCCGTAGTTTCGGTGCTTGATCGGTTGGATCGTGAAGACGTACGACTACTTCCTCTATCGTTGCGTCAACGCTTCCGCAGTCGGTCTGCGTGGGTACGTAGACAACACTCTCCCCTCTCGTTGCTATGCATCACATGATCTTGCGTGTGCGTAGGAAATTTTTTGAAATTACTACGAAACCCAACAGTGCGTATCAGAGCCAGGTTATTTATGTTGATGTTATATGCACGAGTAGAACACAAGTGAGTTGTGGGCGATATAAGTCATACTGCCTACCAGCATGTCATACTTTGGTTCGGCGGCATTGTTGGACGAGACGACCCGGACCAACATTACGCGTACGCTTACGCGAGACCGGTTCCCCCGACGTGCTTTGCACAGGTGGCTTGCGGGCGACTGTCTCTCCAACTTTAGTTGAACCAAGATGGCTACGCCCGGTCCTTGCGAAGGTTAAAACGGAGTCTAAATTGACAAACTATCGTTGTGGTTTTGATGCGTAGGTAAGATTGGTTCTTGCTTAAGCCCGTAGCAGCCACGTAAAACTTGCAACAACAAAGTAGAGGACGTCTAACTTGTTTTTGCAGGGCATGTTGTGATGTGATATGGTCAAGGCATGATGCTAATTTTATTGTATGAGATGATCATGTTTTGTAACCGAGTTATCGGCAACTGGCAGGAGCCATATGGTTGTCGCTTTATTGTATGCAATGCAATCGCGATGTAATGCTTTACTTTATTACTAAGCGGTAGTGATAGTCGTGGAAGCATAAGATTGGCGAGACGACAACGATGCTACGATGGAGATCAAGGTGTCGCGCCGGTGACGATGGTGATCATAACGGTGCTTCGGAGATGGAGATCACAAGCACAAGATGATGATGGCCATATCATATCACTTATATTGATTGCATGTGATGTTTATCCTTTTATGCATCTTATCTTGCTTTGATTGACGGTAGCATTATAAGATGATCTCTCACTAAATTATCAAGATGTGTTCTCCCTGAGTATGCACCGTTGCCAAAGTTCGTCGTGCCCAGACACCACGTGATGATCGGGTGTGATAAGCTCTACGTCCATCTACAACGGGTGCAAGCCAGTTTTGCACACGCAGAATACTCAGGTTAAACTTGACGAGCCTAGCATATGCAGATATGGCCTCGGAACACGGAGACCGAAAGGTCGAGCGTGAATCATATAGTAGATATGATCAACATAGTGATGTTCACCATTGAAAACTACTCCATCTCACGTGATGATCGGTATGGTTTAGTTGATATGGATCACGTGATCACTTAGATGATAGAGGGATGTCTATCTAAGTGGGAGTTCTTAGTAATATGATTAATTGAACTTAATTTATCATGAACTTAGTACCTGATAGTATTTTGCATGTCTATGTTGATTGTAGATAGATGGCGTGCTGTTGTTCCGTTGAATTTTAATGCGTTCCTTGAGAAAGCAAAGTTGAAAGATGATGGTAGCAATTACACGGACTGGGTCCGTAACTTGAGGATTATCCTCATTGCTGCACAGAAGAATTACGTCCTGGAAGCAGCTGGGTGCCAGGCCTGCTGCTGGAGCAACACAGATGTTATGAACGTCTGGCAGAGCAAAGCTGATGACTACTCGATAGTTCAGTGTGCCATGCTTTACGGCTTAGAATCGGGACTTCAACGACGTTTTGAACGTCATGGAGCATATGAGATGTTCCAGGAGTTGAAGTTAATATTTCAAGCAAATGCCCGGATTGAGAGATATGAAGTCTCCAATAAGTTCTATAGCTGCAAGATGGAGGAGAACAGTTCTGTCAGTGAGCATATACTCAAAATGTCTGGGTATAATAATCACTTGATTCAGATGGGAGTTAATCTTCTAGATGATTGCGTCATTGACAGAATTCTCCAATCACTGCCACCAAGCTACAAGAGCTTCGTGATGAACTATAATATGCAAGGGATGAACAAGACTATTCCCGAGCTCTTCGCAATGCTGAAAGCTGCGGAGGTAGAAATCAAGAAGGAGCATCAAGTGTTGATGGTCAACAAGACCACTAGTTTCAAGAAAAAGGGCAAGGAAAGAAGAAGGGGAACTTCAAGAAGAACGGCAAAGTTGCTGCTCAAGAGAAGAAACCCAAGTCTGGACCTAAGCCTGAACTGAGTGCTTCTACTGCAAGCAGACTGGTCACTGGAAGCGGAACTGCCCCAAGTATTTGGCGGATAAGAAGGATGGCAAGGTGAACAAAGGTATATGTGATATACATGTTATTGATGTGTACCTTACTAGAGCTCGCAGTAGCACCTGGGTATTTGATACTGGTTCTGTTGCTAATATTTGCAACTCGAAACAGGGACTACGGAATAAGCGGGCACTGGCAAAGGACGAGGTGACGATGCGCGTGGGAAACGGTTCCAAAGTCGATGTGATCGCGGTCGGCACGCTACCTCTACATCTACCTTCGGGATTAATATTAGACCTAAATAATTGTTATTTGGTGCCAGCATTGAGCATGAACATTATATCTGGATCTTGTTTGATGCGAGACGGTTATTCATTTAAATCAGAGAATAATGGTTGTTCTATTTATATGAGTAATATCTTTTATGGTCATGCACCTTTGAAAGTGGTCTATTTTTGATGAATCTCGATAGTAGTGATACACATATTCATAATGTTGAAGCCAAAAGATGCAGAGTTGATAATGAAAGTGCAACTTATTTGTGGCACTGTCGTTTAGGTCATATCGGTGTAAAGCGCATGAAGAAACTCCATACTGATGGACTTTTGGAACCACTTGATTATGAATCACTTGGTACTTGCGAACCGTGCCTCATGGGCAAGATGACTAAAACACCGTTCTCCGGTACTATGGAGAGAGCAACAGATTTGTTGGAATCATACATACAGATGTATGTGGTCCGATGAATATTGAGGCTCGTGGCGGATATCGTTATTTTCTCACCTTCACAGATGACTTAAGCAGATATGGGTATATCTACTTAATGAAACATAAGTCTGAAACATTTGAAAAGTTCAAAGAATTTCAGAGTGAAGTTGAAAATCATCGTAACAAGAAAATAAAGTTTCTACGATCTGATCGTGGAGGAGAATATTTGAGTTACGAGTTTGGTGTACATTTGAAAAATTGTGGAATAGTTTCGCAACTCACGCCACCCGGAACACCACAGCGTAATGGTGTGTCCGAACGTCGTAATCGTACTTTACTAGATATGGTGCGATCTATGATGTCTCTTACTGATTTACCGCTATCGTTTTGGGGTTATGCTTTAGAGACGGCCGCATTCACGTTAAATAGGGCACCATCAAAATCCGTTGAGACGACCTTATGAACTGTGGTTTGGCAAGAAACCAAAGTTGTCGTTTCTTAAAGTTTTGGGGTTGCGATGCTTATGTGAAAAAGCTTCAACCTGATAAGCTCGAACCCAAATCGGAGAAATGTGTCTTCATAGGATACCCAAAGGAGACTGTTGGGTACACCTTCTATCACAGATCCGAAGGCAAGACATTCGTTGCTAAGAATGGATCCTTTCTAGAGAAGGAGTTTCTCTCGAAAGAAGTGAGTGGGAGGAAAGTAGAACTTGACGAGGTAACTGTACCTGCTCCCTTATTGGAAAGTAGTACATCACAGAAAACTGTTTCTGCGACACCTATACCAATTAGTGAGGAAGCTAATGATGATGATCATGAAACTTCAGGTCAAGATACTACTGAACCTCGTAGATCAACCAGAGCGAGATCCGCACCAGAGTGGTACGGTAATCCGTTCTGGAAGTCATGCTACTAGATCATGATGAACCTACGAACTATGAAGAAGCGAATGGTGAGCCCAGATTCCGCAAAATGGCTTGAAGCCATGAAATCTGAGATGGGATCCATGTATGAGAACAAAGTATGGACTTTGGTTGACTTGCCGATGATCGGCAAGCAATTGAGAATAAATGGATCTTCAAGAAGAAGACTGACGCTGACGGTAATGTTACTGTCTACAAAGCTCGACTTGTGCGAAAGGTTTTCGACAAGTTCAAGGGATTGACTACGATGAGACCTTCTCACCCGTAGCGATGCTTAAGTCTGTCCGAATCATGTTAGCAATTGCCGCATTTTATGATTATGAAATTTGGCAGATGGATGTCAAAACTGCATTCCTGAATGGATTTCTGGAAGAAGAGTTGTATATGATGCAACCAGAAGGTTTTGTCGATCCAAAGGGAGCTAACAAAGTGTGCAAGCTCCAGCGATCCATTTATGGACTGGTGCAAGCCTCTCGGAGTTGGAATAAACGTTTTTGATAGTGTGATCAAAGCATTTGGTTTTATACAGACTTTTGGAGAAGCCTGTATTTACAAGAAAGTGAGTGGGAGCTCTGTAGCATTTCTGATATTATATGTGGATGACATAGCTGATTGGAAATGATATAGAATTTCTGGATAGCATAAAGGGATACTTGAATAAGAGTTTTTCAATGAAAGACCTCGGTGAAGCTGCTTACATATTAGGCATTAAGATCTATAGAGATAGATCAAGACGCTTAATTGGACTTTCACAAAGCACATACCTTGACAAGATTTTGAAGAAGTTCAAAATGGATCAAGCAAAGAAAGGGTTCTTGCCTGTGTTACAAGGTGTGAAGTTGAGTCAGACTCAATGCCCGACCACTGCAGAAGATAGAGAGAAAATGAAAGATGTTCCCTATGCTTCAGCCATAGGCTCTATCATGTATGCAATGCTGTGTACCAGACCTGATGTGTGCCTTGCTATAAGTTTAGCAGGGAGGTACCAAAGTAATCCAGGAGTGGATCACTGGACAGCGGTCAAGAACATCCTGAAATACCTGAAAAGGACTAAGGATATGTTTCTCGTATATGGAGGTGACAAAGAGCTCACCGTAAAAGGTTACGTTGATGCAAGCTTTGACACTGATCCAGACGATTCTAAATCGCAAACCGGATACGTGTTTACATTAAACGGTGGAGCTGTCAGTTGGTGCAGTTCTAAACAAAGCGTCGTAGCGGGATCTACATGTGAAGCGAGTACATAGCTGCTTCGGAAGCAGCAAATGAAGGAGTCTGGATGAAGGAGTTCATATCCGATCTAGGTGTCATACCTAGTGCATCGGGTCCAATGAAAATCTTTATGTGAC
>NC_053028.1:241968111-242012770 GCF_003073215.2 Triticum urartu | reverse complement strand
GCGAATAAGCCTGCTGCTGGGTTAAAGCTGTTTGAAGGAGCTCTCTGGCCCGTCATGTCTCAATCGCCACTAGTGACTCGCCGTCAATTGGGAGGGTTGCCAATCGTGAAGCGGCGGCCACAATGTTGTCCAACGGGTTGGAGTAATGCCCCGGGGGCGTCGGAACGTACTGTGGCACAATGTTGTTCTAGCGAGGCGGGTTCATCGTGCGTGGCTGAACCAGCGCTCCTGTTACCGGTGCCTTAGTCCGGTTTACCACCGGCTGGTTACTGGTTCCTGCTCCTAGCGTGTTGAAGAGATTTCTTGGTTCATAGCCCGGTGGGAGATGCGACCGGTATCTCCTCCTCATGACATCGTCTGAGGCACTCTGATCTAGCCTAAGCCAGTAGGCCTGAGCTTCTGACACGGCCTGTTCTGTAGCCATCCTGGCGTTCTCTGTTGCTAGGTCCGCTTTAGCCTGAGTTATCTGATCTTTCACCTTTGCAATCTCCGCATTGTGCTGATCTCGGGTTGCTGCATCCACTTCTGCTGCCAGCAATGTTGCCAAGGCGTCAAACAAATCAGACAAAACCTGAGCCGGAGGCGGCACAGAGCCCCCTGCTCCTACTGGCGTTGCTGTTGCTGAACCGGAGAGCATTGTCGCGGCGGTAGAAGAGTGTTGCGCTGGTTGTGTACCGGCCATGAAGACCGCGACCCGGCTTGGCAAATTGAGGGGGTCAGTAATAACGTTGCCATCGGAACCTCCACTAATCCGGCCGTCCTGCAGCTGATACAGCGACTCGGTCTCTCCGGTTGAAGACTCGTCATCAGAACAGACAATGGTTTCCCCATCAGATGCCATCCCATCCTCGTATTCCGCTCCATGGATGACACCTACCAAAACATGCCTTGCTGCAGGCTGAACCTGGGCAGGGCTTACACGCTGAGCCATCTCGATGATGTCGGTGTAGGTGTCCGGCTCAGGGCCCGGTTCGCCGATCTTCCCGGTGAAGACGTGAATCCTGCCAAAGGGGACCCGGTATCCATATACAATTGAACCGGCCTCGGGACCCCATCCTGCGTCGTCGATGTAGAGCTTGCCGCGACTGCTCTTAGTCATCCGGCCCACAACGTATCCCTTGAGTCCTTCGAAGCTGCACTTCAAGAACTCGAAACCATCGTGCGATAGCCCCACGGTGGGCGCCAACTGTCGTGGTTTTGTCACGGCAGATGTCCTTGTGAAAGGACTTAGTCGTGGAGCCATTGCTACGGGTTAGCTTAAAGGGGTTAAACCGGACAAGGGACACAAGAGTTTTATACTAGTTCGGCCCCTTCGATGAAGGTAAAAGCCTACGTCTATTTATGATGGAATTGTTGGGGTTTCGATGACCAGGGAGCGAATCCGCTTTGCCTGGATCTCGAGTTGTTGTATGTGTCATCCTTAAACCTCTGCTGGGTCGTCCCTTTATATACACAGGTTGACGCCCGCCGGTTTACAGAGTCCCGAGGCCGGATCATAAATGTGTCCGGCTCGGTCTCTATCCTTCCTATCTTACAATGCAAGTTACATGAGAAAGTCGATTTACATCTACAAGCCTTAACCCGCCTTTAGGCCTTGGGCCTTCGTAAAGCGCCACCATCCTCACGTCTTTATGGGCTTCTATCTTCATAGAATTAATCTGGTTACTCCTGGCCAGTTTACGTCCAGTAGTAATATCCCCAACACGTCTCGTCGATCCTGTACAGTAGAGTTCTCGCGCTCGTCCCATCTAATCAAACAGTTGCACGCACGCCACCGAGTATGGTTAAATTTTGGCACAAAATACAAAGATGACCAATGAACGAGGACCGAGGTAGTACTATCCCATAAGAAAATAGGGACGCATTGTCGGCGTTCTGGGAACGGGGGTCCCCAGACTTGCCTGCCTGCGGCGTGGCTCAAAAAGGGGCCCAGCACGGCCCATCTTCATCAACACAGACCCAAGACCCTCGCGAGGGGCCAAGCCTCACGGGGCGGACGACACAGAGTTTCCTCAGGCACAGCCTCATCAGGCTGGCTCGCGAGGAGGCGGAGAGATCAAGGCGGGGTACCTCACGAGGTGCCCGTGACACAAGCCATGACGACCAAAGGCGCCAGGCGGGCGCCAGCCGCGCAGTGTCCTCCTTTCCTCTTTGGTGCAAAGGGAGCAAGCGCAGGCGAGAGCATCAAGCAAAGGCACCCGTTTTGGTGCAACGAGACCAAGACCAGTCCAACGGCAGGGAGGAAGTCATTGTGGAGCCCAAGCCAGCGTCACCACCAGAGCCTTTGGCAGGCGAGGACCAACTTTAGTCAGGATAAGTGTACCGGATGTTCCCCTTCAAAATGGCCAATTGTTGGCGCCCTTCCCGCTCATATTTGGGAAGACGCCCAGGGCCTTTGCCTATAAATAGGACTAGCCACCCCCAGGGTAGGGAGGCAATCAAGAAGGGAGAATCTAGAACCCAAGAGAGAAACAAGTTAGGATCGGATCGAGTAGCATCACACAGAGAGAGAGAGAGAAGGGCGACTGAACTCCTCCCAACAGTTCATCCCCCCAGCCAAGAACAAACCCTCGCGAGGCTGTTCTTCCTTGTATTGCTCATCATCATCAGCCCGAGAGGCAATCCACCACACCACACACTGGAGTAGGGTATTACACCACAACGGTGGCCCGAACCAGTATAAACCCTGTGTCTCTTGTGCTGTTCTTTCCATAGCTTAGATCTTAGCGAGGCGGAGGGGTGCAGGTAGGTAGAAGGCGAAATCTCCGCGCGCACCCCAGTGTTCGAACCTCAAGGGTCTGCCGGAACCCAAAATCCGACATTTGGCGCGCCAGGTAGGGGTGCGCCAGAATTCGTCTTCCACCGCCCCGTTCTCCTCCGACCATAGCGTCCATGTTTGACGCTCGTCGGGCCCGCGCCGAGCGCCGGGCCGCTCTCGCTTCCCGCGTCGCCCAGACGGCTCCTGTCGGCGGGCGTCCTCGCCGTTCCCCATCACCTGCCGTCAACGCCGCCACCGGCCCGGCGGGGAACGAGCAGCAAGCGTCGTCTCAGCATCCGTCCGTGCGGCAAGACGGCCGCACCGCTACTCCCTCGCTCACCCCAGCTGGTTCTTCGTCCCGCGCGCTCCGCGCACCCATGGGGCTCGAGCTGCGCTCATCGCGGCAAACGAGCTCCTGCGCTACCGTCCCGTCGACGACGTCTACGAAGAATGGCTCGACCGCGTCGCCGAGCTCGTCCGCGCCGCAGGGGGCTCTCCTACGCCGTCCGTTCTGCTGCACCGCACCCCGCCCCGCGCGGGCGACGAAGCTCCGGGGGTGCCCCAGCCGCCTCCTCCTCAAGAAGGCGCCATGGCTCCAAGGCACGTGGCCCCTAGGCGGAACCCGCTCCGTCAGGTGCCAGCGCGGCAAGAGCAGAGCTGCCAAGAAGTCCCTCGCCCGCAAGAAGCTGCCCGGGCGCTCCCTGCTCCAGCACGTCGCGACCATGCTCCTGCTCCTGCACGTCAAGACCCCGCGCTGCTCCCAGCTGCAGCGCGTGGGGACCTGCAAGACCAAGCTCTCCGTCACCCAAGGCCTCCCGTGGCCACAGCAGGCTACCGTGCCTTCACCGCCGAGCTATGCAGCGTCGCGTGGCCCGGCAAGTTCAAGCCAGACCTGCCTCCTCGTTACGACAGCACGGCCGACCCTTCGGAGTTCCTCTAGCTCTATGAGCTGGGCATCGAAGCTGCCAACGGAGACGAGAAGGTCATGGCGAACTGGTTTCCCATGGCGCTCAAGGATGGGGCCCGCACCTGGCTCCTGAACCTAGCTCCAGGCACGATCTCCTCCTGGGACGAGATGCGCACCCGCTTCATCGCCAACTTCCAAGGTACTCGCGACCGGCCACCCGCCGTGAGTGACATGCGCCGCATCAAGCAACAACCCGGAGAGACCCTGCAGAAGTACATCCAGCGCTTCAACAATGCACGCCTCAAGATTCCCAAGGTGACCGAGGAGGCCATCATCTCAGCCTTCTCCGATGGCGTGCGCGATGTCAAAATGAAGGAGGAGCTGGCGATGCATGAAGACCTGTGCACTTCCTTGGAGTTGTTCAACTTGGCAACCAAGTGCGCTAGGGCTGAGGAAGGGCGTCTCTCCCTCCTCGAGCTGCCTGCCGCAGACCC
Source organism: Triticum urartu (assembly GCF_003073215.2). Classification (NCBI taxonomy): domain Eukaryota; kingdom Viridiplantae; phylum Streptophyta; class Magnoliopsida; order Poales; family Poaceae; genus Triticum; species Triticum urartu. The sequence goes on along the minus strand of NC_053028.1, from coordinate 242,008,611 downwards.
AGAAGAGAAGAAGCCCAAGGCCAAGGATGTGAAGCGCAAGGGGGCTGCCATGCTCGTGGCAGAACCAGACACCAAGCGGGGCAGAGATCAGCCCGAATCTTCCAAGGACAGTCGGTACTGTGTGTACCACGACCTCCACACCCACAACACCAACGAATGTCAAGAGCTCCGAGCCGTGCGAGAAGGAAGGATCGGCCGTCGCCCCGACCGCGGTGACCGGGGCTACGGTCGAGGAGGAGGAAGGAACGCAGGACACTGGGAAGACCGCTGCCCGCGCCAAGGGTGGCGCGATCGACCTTGCGAGGATCGCTGGCAAGACCCGCCTCGCGAGGGGGACTGGATGGATCAGCCTCGCGAGGATCACCCGCAAGGCAACACAGGCCTCCCTCCGCTGCCGCCGCAGCCAAGGAGGAACGAGGACTGCCATCAGGACGAGGGGGCTGGGGGCTTCCAGGAGCCACGCGCGATCGCCTGCATCCTGGGCGGGGCTCAAGCCCCAGCCTCTCAACGCATCTTCAAGCAGTTCGCCCGCGAAGTGAATGCAGTCCTCCCCAAGCTCGAAGCCACGCGCCCTCTTAGGTGGTCGGCGTGCGCCATCATGTTCAGCTCAGCAGATCAGCTCAAGTGTGCGGCCACAGCCGGAGTCCTCCCGATGCTTTGTTACCCAATCATCAGCAACATGGTGGTCACCAGGACCCTCATCGATGGTGGGCAGGGCTCAACGTCCTGTCCGTGGAAACATTCAACAATCTCCAAGTGCCCTACTACCAGCTTCAGCCAACCAACCCTTTCTCCGGAGTCACCGACGGCTCCACGGTCCCGATTGGGCAGGTCCGCCTCCCTGTCACCTTCGGGGCACGCGACAACTACCGCACCGAGCTCATCGACTTCGACATCGCTCACATTCGCCTACCGTACAACGCCATCCTTGGGTACCCAGCGCTGGCCAAGTTCATGGCCGTAACTCACCACGGCTACAACGTCCTCAAGATGCCAGGAAGTGGCGGAGTCATCATGGTGCCCTGCGAAGAGAAGGACGTGGTGTGTTCCCTGGAACGAGCCTTTCAGGCCGCATCACTGGAAGACCCGGAACACGGAAGCAGGAGGCTTCCCGAGACCGCTCCCAAGAAGAAGAAGACATCGTCCGGCCCGGCCCCTCAGGAGGCAGGCCCCTCAGGGCCCGCGCCTGCCCAGGGGGAACCTCCTTCCATCGCATAGGAAAGCACGCCCGGCGCCCTCCTCGGGCAGGGCTTGGGGGCTCTCCCCTGGAGGGCCACCGACCTGGCTAAGGTCACTAGGGAGGCGCTTGGGCACCACATGGAGGCGTGTTTCGAAGCACATTTCCCTCAAGAAGGAGTAAGGCAAGGAGGGCCAGACCCTCAGGAGTTCGTCAGCAAGGCCATTCAGGAGCTACAGGAGTCAAGAGTCATGAAAGGCGGCCGCCGCCTACCAGTTGTGGCTCCCCATCCAAGCGAGGATGGTGGGCTGCGCGTCTGCATCGACATACCAGGGCTTAATCGAGTCGCCTCTCTGGAGCGCCTCTGGCCCTCGCGAGTGGGGCACTGTGAAGGTCCACCCCACAGCTACGTTCGCATGCCTTACGGCTTGCCGAGCGCGGCTGCCACATACCAGCGCCTCATGAGGGGCATCATGGAGGCTCAAGAGGCCAGGCGTTCCGCAGCCCTGGCGGAGATGGAGATGGTCCGCGAGGAGCCACCAGCGCCTCCGGAGCCTCCCGAGGCCCCTGGGCCTAGGGGCTCGTGAGGATCGGCTTCCGCAGCCCATCGAGTCTACTATGCCAACACTCCTTCGTCCTCAACATCATCAGGTGACATCTTTCAAGTTTCATTTCCAGCTGGGAACGCCCCCCAGGGCTGCATTATTCCCAGGCCGCGTGGGTCCGTCCCTGCGGCATGTATCCCTTTTATTTCATGCTGTTAGCTTACCTTGTTGGGGGCGCCCCACGGGCTGCATCATCCCCAAGTTACTCGGGCCTGACCCAGTGATGTCCGCCTTCCCAGCATCTATTTGAATGAATCCACTCCTTCGTGGCTAATGTGTTTGACCTAATTGCCTGCTCAACTGACGCCAACTAACAGAGCTGCTCCCAAACGGCACGACGCTTGCGCATGGGTCCGTCCCTGCAACACCGACAAACTTGATAGGCTGAGCTCTGGCCGCGGCAGCCCCGCATGGCGCCACCTCGTCAAGCCTTCAGTGCCTCATCGCCCCTAAGAAGCAACCAACGGTTGACTGTCAATTGTCATGGCAACCCCTCGTTCTTTCTATGATGGGTCTACAGGATCTCCTAAAGGAGCTGCGTCAGGCGAGGCCCTTGCGGTGTCTCCTTCACTCTCATCCGCGTGAACCGCTTGCACGTTAAAGGGGGGTGCCTGAGCATCGCGACTCAGGGCTCCTACTGGCTCTCCAACCCTCACCCTCTGGCCTTGTCCACGGCATCGCAACCTGTCATACCAGCGACGGCTGAGACTCGCTCGAGGGCTAGGACCCGAGGACGTAGAGCAGAAAGGGGAGCAAAGGCGAGAGGGGAGGGACACGCGAGGACCTCGCCGAGCAACCTCACGCCTGCCGATGCACGGACCCGGCGACACACCAGGAGCGGTCCCTGATCCTCGAGATAAGTCACCACCCGGAAGCACCAGCTACCGTGGCACCATCCCCGCACCTAATGCAATCCCATGTTAGCGATGCTGCTCTCCTTTCTCATCGAACGACGGCTGCTTGAGCGCCAAAGGGGACCTCCTGAGCATCGCGACTCAGGGGCTCTTACCGGACCCTGGGTCGCTCACCTCCTGGCCTTGTCCACGGCATCGCGACCTGGCATACCAGCGACGGCTGAAGCCGCCTTGGGACTGGGACCTGTCGGCGCAGAGCACCAAGCCCTCGTGAGGTTCGAAAGGGAGAACTGAGCTAAGACGGAATGAGCAACTCGCACAATTCTACGACAAGGGTTATATTAACAAACAGGATCACAGGCACCTTACAAGCCCCCACGGGACGCGTCTTTGATTCCTTGCAGGGAACAGATCCTAAAAGGATGCTAACTACACGCGCCCCTGCAAAAGACGCCATCGTCAACAATGGGCCGTCAAGCACCGGCACCAACCCCATCCAGATCAGAGTCGGTGACGGCCTGACGAGCCCGCCCTGCTCCAGGAGCGGCGCCGGCTCGGGGGCTCGTAGCTGTCATCGCTCGTCTCCGGAGTCGCGAAGAGCTCGCCGGAGTCGCTAGACTCTCCGACGCCTCTGCCGCCTGAGCAGCCGCCAAGGGAGAGGTCGGCGGGCCCATTCCTCGCCGTAGCAGGGTCCCGACCACCTCTCCCGGGGAAGCACTCCAGCCGGCGCCCGTTCGCATCGAATACCTTGAAGAACATCACCGAAGCACCGTCGTACTCCAAGTGGATCGCGAAGGCGCCTCTTGTCCTGCAAACCCGGGCGATTTCGCCCCAGCCTCGAGTCATGAAGACCTCGCCCGGGGCAACGACCGCGACCTCTGCCTCATAGCGAGGGTGCTGCAGCCGGCGTGCTGCAGCCAAAGCTCTAGGAGTCCTCCCTGCGGGATGATGGAGGCGAAGAAGGGAGGAAGGCGAATCCAAGACTGAGGAGGCATGGCGGCGTGGAGCACGAACTCTCGGGAGGAGCCCTCGGTGTGGGCCCCAGGGGGGACGACCCACACCTTCGTGACCCATCGGCGCCGACGGCGGCGCCGCCCGTGGCGATCAGCATCGACTCCTTCAGAGCCCTCGATGTGGGCGTACAAGGGAAGCAGGAACCCCGGCGGTGGCCGCTCGCACCAAGGCCTCGACACCACCTGATGGGCCCCCTCGTCCCGGCCGCGGAGGGCGAGCCGTTTCTTCGGCGGGAGCGGGTTTGGTTCCTCTCGGGGAGCCTTTCCCTTCTCTGTCACCGAGAACCGGCGGATCGGAGCCATCGCAGCAAGACGGACCAAGGACCGGGAAGAAGGAGAAGCAAGAAGGGATGGACTAGAAGGGCGCGCGTCGTTCCGTACTTATGACCGGCGAAGGCCAACCGCCGACCTCCATGATCACAGGTAATCATGACCCGCTTTGCATGCAGAGACTTGTCCAATCCGTGCAGTTGCTGAGGCGCCGTGGGGAAGTGGAGACACCCACGTCCAGTCAACCGCCACGCGGCGCCCAAGGCCGCAGGCTGTTAGGGCCCGCGGCGCTTTGCTCTTGCCCTTTCGCCTCCCTGCATGGCCAAGTCCGGGCGCGCCTTGGGCCCGGGGGCTACTGTCGGCATTCTGGGAACGGGGGTCCCCAGACTTGCCTGCCTGCGGCCTGCGGCGTGGCTCAAAAAGGGGACCAACACGGCCCATCTTCATCAACATAGACCCAAGACCCTCGCGAGGGGCCAAGCCTCGCGGGGCGGACGACACGGAGTTTCCTCAGGCACAGCCTCATCAGGCAGGCTCGCGAGGAGGCAGAGAGATCAAGGCGGGGTACCTCACGAGGTGTCCGTGACGCAAGCCATGATGACCAAAGGCGCCAGGCGGGCGCCAGCTGCGCAGTGTCCTCCTTTCCTCTTTGGTGCAAAGGGAGCAAGCGCAGGTGAGAGCATCAAGCAAAGGCACCCGTTTCGGTGCAACGAGACCAAGACCAGTCCAACGGCAGGGAGGAAGTCATTGTGGAGCCCAAGCCAGCGTCACCACCAGAGCCTTTGGCAGGCGAGGACCAACTTTAGTCAGGATAAGTGTACCGGATGTTCCCCTTCAAAATGGCCAATTGTTGGCGCCCTTCCCGCTCAATATTTGGGAAGAGGCCTAGGGCCTTTGCCTATAAATAGGACTAGCCACCCCCAGGGTAGGGAGGCAATCAAGAAGGGAGAATCTAGAAGCCAAGAGATAAACAAGTTAGGATCGGATCGATTAGCATCACACACAGAGAGAGAGAGAGAGAGAAGGGCGACTGAACTCCTCCCAGTAGTTCATCCCCCCAGCCAAGAACAGACCCTCGCGAGGCCGTTCTTCCTTGTATTGCCCATCATCATCAGCCCGAGAGGCAATCCACCACACCACACACTGGAGTAGGGTATTACACCACAACGGTGGCCCGAACCAGTATAAACCCTGTGTCTCTTGTGCTGTTCTTTCCATAGCTTAGATCTTAGCGAGGCGGAGGGGTGCAGGTAGGTAGAAGGCGAAATCTCCGCACGCACCCCAGTGTTCGAACCTCAAGGGTCTGCCAGAACCCGAAATCCGACACGCATGGCCGCACTTAAATGGTTACGGGAACACACACGGTCCATATAATACAACTGTTTGTGATATTAGCGTGTCAGCTATTTGTTTCAAAAAGGACTTCATTGGCTATTAATGGGTGCGCCCTGTCTCAAACTGGACGTTTTTTTAACCACAACATATATGTGCCATGTCATGAAACCATTCCAAGTTTCATGATTTTTGGGTGAGTTTTCGATTTACAGGGATTTAAAAACCGTGATTCTCAATGTTTCAGGATGACGAGTCGTTTGTAATTCATTCCCATTCCTTCAATGAGACCTAAACATGCACCCAATGACATATGTACGATTTTCCACCCATTTTGCTTCACTAGAGCATGTGCTTCTAGTTCAAATTTGAATTATGGACTACACTAAATGCCTAGTAAACTCAATTAATATATAAAATGGCCAAACGAACCCTGAATAGTTTCAAATTTCAGCACGACACTCCTATTATTATATGTTGCCTGTAGAAAACAAAATACAAGGCAGAAGAGGCAGCAATTCTTGTTTGGCCCACAAGAGGATCATGTTTCCCTACCGGAACCAGGAGGGTTGCAAGAAGCTCCAGTTTGTAAGAGGCTTGTAATATAGCTTGGCCCAAATTGGACAATTTTTTACCACGACATATATGTGCCATGTCGTGACACCAGGCCAAGTTTCATGGTATTCTGGTGAGTTTTGGATTTACAAAGATTTAAAAACCAAGATTCGCAATGTTTGAGGTCGAGCCAGGACGCTGAGACGGTTGAATTCATTCTCATTCCTTCCATGGGACTTAAACATGCACCCAAGGACACATGTATGATTTTTAAGCCATTTTGGTTGACTCAAGCATATATTTGTAGTTCGGATTTGAATTATGGACATTAAATGCCTAGAAAACTCAATTAATGTATAAAAAAGGTGAAACGAACCCTGAATAATTTCAAAGTTCAGCGTCAATCTCTTGTTGTTCCATGTTGCGTGTAGAATAAAATACAAGGCGAGAAGAGGGAGCGATTATCGGTTTGCCCACAAGGGGACACATTTCCCTATTGATACCACGAGGGTTCTTACGGGAGTCTCCGATTTGTAAGAGGTTTGTAATAAAGCTTGGCCCAAATTGGAAAAAATTACCACGACATATATGTGCCATGACATGACACCATGCCAACTTTCATGATTCTCTGGTGAGTTTTGGATTTATGAGGATTTAAAAACCGAGATTTCCAATGTTTGAGGACAAGCCAGGACGCCGATACGGTTGTAATTCATTCTCATTCCTTGCATGGGACCTAAGCATGCACCCAAGGACACATGTATGATTTTTCTAGCCATTTTGGTTAACTGGAACATGTATTTGTGGTTCAGATTTGAATTATGGACATTAAATGCCAAGGAAACTCAATTAATGTATAAAAAGGCCAAACAAACCCTGAATAATTTTAAATTTCAGCACGGATATCCTATCGTTCCATGTTGCGTGTAGAAAAAATACAGCGCGAAAAGAGGCAGCAATTATCATTTCACCCACAAGTCTTACATGTTTCCCTATCAGAACCACGAGGCTTCTTGAGAGAAGCTCTGGTTTGTAAGAGGCTTGTAATAAAACTTGCCCCAAAATGGACAATTTTTTCCACGACATATACGTGCCATGTCATGACACCATGCCAAATTTCACTATTTTTGGGTGAGTTTTTTTTACTATATACTACAAGGCAATAGCCTCACAGCTCTTTATTCGAAGCAACAGAGGAAAATAAAGTCATTTACAAGTCAATTACATAAGAAAAGAAAGAATAAAGAAATACTTACAACCCAAACTGGGTAACAAGAACTAACTATGGGAGATTAGAAATCCAAGTCAGAAGGCCATCCCTGTATTTACATTTTATCCTATGAGAGAGCAAGGTTTTGTCATGAATAAAGTTGTGTCTCCATACCGAGTGAGTTTTGGATTGAAGGGGATTTAAAAACCGAGATTCTCAATGTCCGAGGCCGAGCCAGACGCCGAGACGGTTGTAATTCATTCCCATTCTTTGCATGGGACCTAAACATGCATCCAAGGACACATGTATGATTTTTGTAGTCATTTTGGTTTACTAATTTGAATTATGCATATCAAATTAATGCTTATAAAACTGAATTATAATGTATAAAAAGGCCAAATGAACCCTGAATATTTAAACCGGTTCTGGTCAACCGTCTGCCACCGGTGGGTAAGCACTGTGCGCATGCGTTGTGCTAGCTCACGCTTCCTTCTTTACTAAGTTTTCCATATCAATGTTGTTATATATCCAAACACGCTACCGTTTCCCGCCACTCCTCCCATTGGTTTCCTGCCTCTTTTCACATTGGTTTCCCGCTGCTAGTGTCAGTGCTCATAGAAGGCTAGGCGGCGACACACCAGCCATGTAAATATTGCACACAGTTTCTAAAAGCACAAATGTGTATGATAGTAGGGAGTAGGTCCCATAGGGTGACTAGCGTGAAACGCCTTAAAGGCAAGGAGGAAATTGTTATCAGCAAGGGGCGGCTTCCCATCCACCAACCTAGTCGAATAGAACGCAGAAGTTAAGCATGTTGGGGCTGGAGTAGTATAAGGATGGGCAACCCGGTGGGAAGTTGCATATCTCAACTTCATTAAAGAGCCATGATACGGTCAGTACAAACATTTATCATCTAAATGTATCTGTAGTGACCTGTGATGACGATTATATAAACCTTGGGATCCTTGTTTTGGTAATTTATAGAACATGTTTTTATCCATTATTTCTTGTTCTCAAAAATTGAAGAATGGTCGACATCTGTAGGCCCACACAAACTATCCCTTTGACCCAACGCATGAGAAGGGTTTCCTATTTGCTCTGTGTGTTATGTTAGAGCAAATCAAGTTTCAGCACATGCGTTGGACGACACCCCCTACCCCCACCCCCACCCGCCTCGAAGTTGCGGAACCGACATCGTACGTCTTTAACCTGGCTGGGGGTACGATGTTTAGTTTGTAATGTTACTAATGTAGTTGGTGCCCCATCGAAGTTGTGCATTCGGGATTTGAAGAAATCACACACCAGACCCATACATTTTTTTCGGGCCGCATGCAGGGGATAGGGGGTGTTCTGATCGAGCACGTCTCCCTTGTGCGGTTTATAGACGCCACACATATCTGTGGGCTCCCCGAGGTCTATATATATATATCATCCTTGACCGATAACGAGGGGGGCCACACAATCTATCCCTTTGACCCAACATACGAGAAGGGTTTGACCATGAAGGTTTCCTATTGCTATGTGTGCCATGTTAGAACAAATAAAGTTTGAGCACATGTGTTGGAAGACACCCCTCCCCCCTGCCTGCCTCGAAGTTGGGGAACCGACATCGTACGTATTGAACCTGGCTTGGGGTCGGGTAAGGTGTTCGGTTTGTAATGTAGTTGGTGCCCCATCAAAGTTGTGCATTGGGGATTTGAACACATCACACACCATCCATACATATTTTTGGGCCGCATGCAGTGTATAGGGGGTCTTTTGATCGAACACGTCTCCCTTATGTCGTTTTTAGTGACGACATGCATATCTGTGGCTCCCCGGGTGTATATATATCATCCATTTGACCGATAATGAGGGGTATGTGTTGGCCATGAATGGATTCCTCCTAGTTCATGTTAGGGCCGGTCACCATCACATGTCGTCCGAGCAAAGTTCAAGCTCATGTATTTCTCAGGATTCCCTCCCACATGCTCAGATTGGTGGGTTGGACCGACACTGTACCCTGTGTATCTCATCCTTAATTACATGGCTTTTCATGGTGGTTGTCTATATCGAGAGGCAGATGCCACATCTAAATTGTGCATTATTCGATATTGAAAACACACATCGCCCCTTCCAATGTACATCATTTTGGGCCGCATGCAGGCGGTGCTAGTTTTGTGGCCCCTCACATGTCGCCACGTATCCATTTTTGATCGATAACAACAGTTTTCGTTTGACCAAGCGATAGATTCACTGGTCTGTCTTATGGTAGGTCATGGCGACATGCATGTATGACCAAAGTATCAGTACGTGCATCCGTCCCGCCAACACGAGGTGGGAGGTGGCTCAAGCACCCTAGCTAGGTAGCTACGACATTATGTCATTATAGATATATCCAAGGGGGCTTTACAGTTTGCGAGGCTGGTACCACCAAAGTTGTGCATTGTGTATTTAAAGTTTTAAACATCACACCCTATATTCCTACATATATTTGGCCACTTCCAGGTGGTTCTTGACTTCTGGCCCCTCTCATCGATCTTCGACAACGGGCCCAACCGTGGGCCCGTGCGGTCAAAGTTGTGCATTAGAATTTTGAACATCACACACCACCCTTTTCATTCATATATATTTGGGCCACATGCTGGTGTGGCTGTCTTCTGACCCTGTCTCATGTTTTTTTGCTGCGAAGACTTGGATGACGCTCAACGGACACCGGTGTACTGGCTTAACCATGTGTGATGCAAGTGCGCTGTGAAATCACCACAACTGTGCAAGTGCGAGCAAGGGTGTAGGTAGTGGACCAACCATGTCTAATGCTGGTGCGCTATGAAATCACCACAACTGCGCAAGCGCGAGCAAGGGTGGAGGTACTGGCTTAACCGTGTGCGATGCTAATGCGCTGTGAAATCACCACATGTGCAAACTAAAGGCGGGTAGTTTATTTAGGGTGAATTCCACATTTGCGTCTGAAAATAAGGACGAACCGTGTGCGATATACCAACTAGCTAGAAATCTAAAAACAAACTACCCGCCTTGAGCGGTGCAAAAATTGGCAGTTCCGCCGCTTTTCCTTATTATCATACACGCATATCCTTATTGAACCGTGTGCAATCTTGGGTGCTCCCGCCTCGCATCAAAATTCCTTTTACCCAAATTTTAGTAGGCACGGTATTTCAATAGTCCCCTCTCTCCTCCAGCATCAACCTTATAATAAAATTCTAGTAGCCGAGGCATTTGAACCGTCGCCATCCCACGTGCACCACCATCTCCACCCATCATTACTAAAATTTTCAGTAGTCGTGGCATATCCTCAAACACCACCACCCCCCCCTCCATGGTCCCCCAACCAACCCCCCCCCTCGAACCCTAGCTCACCGCCGCCACCAATCCCTATCGGTCTGCCCGTTCCTCCTAGCTTAGATAATAAAATTCAGGTTACCCAGCGATTCCCATACCGTCGCCCACCTGACTTTTTAGATGAGGCATGCGGTGTCCCTCTCCACCAGATCAACATCCCCTGCTCCAGAGAGTCATAGCCTAAGCCCGACCACGTTTCCTAGGGAGCCCGACGAGCATTCGGCCAAAAAGAGGTTTATCATGGCCTCTCCGGCGGACGCTGGCGAGGTGGCCGCCAATTTTCCCGACCTGTCGATCCCGGAGCAACACCTCAATGTGGAAGCCGGCAAGGACGTTGACTATGTTGCCATGTCGGACGCTTCAGGTTGGCGGGCTAGAGTATTACTGTATCTCGAGAAAGCTGGCTCCGACATCAAGCTCGTCGGCGGCGACGGCTTCATGTAGGCCATGTCACGGGTTAAGCGGTCCATCCCCAACCCCTCTGATTCAGCTATCGTCGATCTCTTCGAGGGCCCTGCCGCTGATCTCCTCCACCACGCGGTCAAGGATTTGCGATCCTTGTACGCCATCGAGCCCATTTTGTCACTTTTGAAGGACACATTCTACAAAGGTGGCTTAGGATCCTCAATTGCCAAGTCAGATCTCATCGACCACGACCATGAGGAGGGCACCCACAAAGGTTCTTCCAAGGTGAAACAGCCCATCTGTGACATCAGAGAGTGCACCATGGGTATGTGCTCTTCCAATTGGAAGGATCTCGTCCATGACATGTGAGGCAACATCCTATCAGCAAATCTTACCTTTTCTAGCTTGCCAACCCGTACCCTTTGTTGTAGTAGTTTTTTCCATGTGGTGTTTTAACTTTTCATGTTTAATTATTTCAGTTATGCAAAAATGTAATGTTCAATAGGGCTATGTGATGTTTAAGTATGAATTTTCCACTTCAGTTTCACGAATGGCTACATTTGGTTGCTTATAGTGAGTAGATGCCTTGTTTATCTGTATTTGGTTGTTAGGTTGGTTTGATACGTCTCTATCGTATCTAATTTTCCTAATGCTTTTGCTCTTATTTTGGACTCTAATTTGCATGATTTGGATGAAACTAACATGGACTGACGATGTTTTCAACAGAACAACCTTGGTGTAGTTTTTGTGCAGAAATAAAAGTTCTCGGAATGGGACAAATTTTTTTGGAGAACTATTTCAGAATACATAAAAAATACTAGCACCAAGAACCACCAGAGGGGGGCCCTGGCTAGGCACAAGACACCAGGGTGCCACCCTCTCGCGCCCTGGTGGGTTGTGCCCACCCCATGGCCCCGCAGACCCTAATTCCAGCACTATAAAATCCTATTTTCGAAGAAAAATTAGGAGAGGATGTTTCATTGTGTTTCACAATACGGAGACGCCGCCACCTCATGTTCTTCATTGGGAGGCCATCTGGAATCCGTTTGGGGCTCCGGAGAGGGGAATCTTTCGTCTTCGTCATCACCAACACTCCTTCATCATCAATTTCGTGATGCTCCCCACCAGGAGTGAGTAATCCCTTTGTAGGCTCGCCGATCGGTGAGGAGTTGGATGAGATTCATCATGTAATCGAGTTAGTTTTGTTAAGGCTTGATCCCTATTATCCACTATGTTTTGAGATTGATGTTGTTATGACTTTGCTATGCTTAATACTGAAGGAAATATGCCCTAGAGGCAATAATAAAATTGTTATTTATTTCCTTATATCATGATAAATGTTTATTATTCATTCTAGAATTGTATTAACCGGAAACTTAGTACATGTGTGAATACATAGACAAATGGAGTGTCACTAGTATGCCTCTACTTGACTAGCTCGTTGAATCAAAGATGGTTAAGTTTCCTAGCCATAGACATGAGTTGTCATTTGATTAACGGGATCACATCATTAGAGAATGATGTGATTGACTTGACCCATTGTGTTAGCTTAGCACAATGATCGTTTAGTTTGATGCTACTGCTTTCTTCCTGACTTATACATGTTCCTCAGACTATGAGATTATGCAACTCCCGAATATCGGAGGAACACTTTGTGTGCTACCAAACGTCACAACGTAACTGGGTGATTATAAAGGTGCTCTACAGGTGTCTCCGATGGTACTTGTTCAGTTGGCATAGATCGAGATTAGGATTTGTCACTCTGATTGTCAGAGAGGTATCTCTGGGCCCTCTCGATAATGCACATCACTATAAGCCTTGCAAGCATTGTGACTAATGAGTTAGTTGCGGGATGATGCATTACGGGACAAGTAAAGAGACTTGCCGGTAACGAGATTGAACTAGGTATGAGGATATCGACGATCGAATCTCGGGCAAGTAACATACCGATGACAAAGGGAACAACGTATGTTGTTATGCGGTTTGACCGATAAAGACCTTTGTAGAATACGTAGGAATCAATATGAGCATCCAGGTTCCGATATTGGTTATTGACCGGAGACGTGTCTCGTCTCGGACCCCCCCCCCCCCCCGAGAAGTAATGGGCCACATGGGCCTTAGTGGAAAGAGAGGGCCGGCCAGGGCAGGCCACGCGCCCCTCCCCCTCTGGTCCGAATTGGACTAGGGAAGGGGGGCGGTGCCCCCTTTCCTTCTCCCTCTCCTCCTTCCATTCCCCCTCCTAGTAGGAGTAGGAAAGGGGAGTCCTACTCCTACTAGGAGGAGGACTCCTCCTCCTGGCGCGCCATGCAAGGGCCGGCCGGCCTCCCCCCTTGCTCCTTTATATACGGGGGCAGGTGGGCACCCTAGGACACACAAGTTGATTGTTCCAAGCCGTGTGCGGTGCCCCCCTCCACCATAATCCACCTCGATCATATTGTAGCGGTGCTTAGGCAAAGCCCTGCCTCGGTAGCAACATCATCACCGTCATCGCACTGTCGTGCTGACGGAACTCTCCTGTGAAGCGCTGCTGGATTGGAGTTCGTGGGACGTCATCGAGCTAAACATGTGCTGAACTCGGAGGTGCCATACGTTCGGTACTTGGATCGGTAGGATCGTGAAGACGTACGACAACATCAACCGCGTTCTCATAACACTTCCGCTTACGATCTACGAGGGTACATGGACGATACTCTCCTCTCTCGTTGCTATGCATCACCATGATCTTGCGTGTGCGTAGGAAATTTTTTGAAATTTCTACGTTCCCCAACAGTGGCATCCGAGCCAGGTTTATGCGTAGATGTTATATGCGCGAGTAGAACACAAAGGAGTTGTGGGCATGGGTATATACATATTGCTTGCCGCCACTAGTTGATTCTTGATTCAGCGGTATTGTTGGATGAAGCGGCTCAGACCGACACTACGCGTACACTTACGCGAGACTGGTTCTACCGACGTGTTTCGCACACAGGTGGCTAGTGGGTGTCTGTTTCTCCAACTTTAGTTGAATCGGATTCAATGAACAGGGTTCTTTCTGAAGATCAAAAAGCAATCACTATACCGCGTTGTGGTTTTTGATGCGTAGGTAAGAACGGTTCTTGCTCAGCCCGTAGCAGCCACGTAAAACTTGCAACAACAAAGTAGAGGACGTCTAAATTGTTTTTGTAGGGCATGTTATGATGTGATATGGTCAAGACATGATGAGATATAAATTGTTGCAAGAGATGATCATGTTTTGTTAAATTTATCGGGAACTGGTTGAAGCCTTATGGTTGTCTCTTTATTGCATAAGATGCAAGCGTCATACAATTGCTTTACTTTATCGCTATGCGATAGCAATAGTTACAAAAGCAATAGTTGGCGAGATGACCATATGATGACACGTTGATAGAGATCAAGATGATGGAGATCATGGTGTCATGCCGGTGACGATGGAGATCATGACGGTACTTTGGAGATGGAGATCAAAAGCACAAGATGATGATGGCCATATCACGTCACATATTTTGATTGCATATGATGTTTATCCTTTATGCATCTTATTTTGCTTAGTTTGACGGTAGCATTATAAGATGATCTCTCACTAAATTTCAAGGTACAAGTGTTCTCCCTGAGTATGCACCGTTGCCAAAGTTCGTCGTGCCGAGACACCACGTGATGATCGGTGTGATAAGCTCTATGTTCATATACAATGGGTGCGAGACAATTTTGCACACGCAGAAATACTCGGGTTAAACTTGACGGGCCTAGCATATGCAGATATGGCCTCGGAACACTGACACTGAAAGGGCGAGCGTGAATCATATAGTAGATATGATCAACATAGTGATGTTCACCATTGAAAACTACTCCATCTCACGTGATGATCGGACATGGTTTAGTTGATATGGATCACATGATCACTTAGATGATTAGAGGGATGTCTAAGTGGGAGTTCTTAAGTAATATGATTAATTGAATTTTAATTTATCATGAACTTAGTCCTGGTAGTATTAGCATTTCTATGTTGTAGATCAATAGCTCGTGTTTAGCTCCCCTGTTTTATTTTTGATATGTTCCTAGATAAAACTAAGTAGAAAGATGTTAGTAGCAATGATGCTGATTGGATCCGTGATCTGAGGATTATCCTCATTGCTACACGGAATAATTATGTCCTTGATGCACCGCTAGGTGACAGACTGATTGCAGGAGCAAATGCAGACGTTATGAACGTCTGGCAAGCTCGATATGATGACTACTTGATAGTTTAGTGCACCATACTTTACGGCTTAGAATCGGGGCTTCAAAGACGTTCTTGAAACGCCACGGAGCATATGAGATGTTCCAAGAGTTGAAATTAGTATTTCAGACTCATGCCCATGTCGAAAGGTATAATACCTTTGACAAGTACTTTGCCTACAAGATGGAGGAGAATAGCTCAGCTAGTGAGCATGTGCTCAGAATGTCTGAGTACTACAATCACTTGAATCAAGTGGGAGTTAATCTTCCAGATAATATAGTGATTGAAAGAGTTCTCTAGTCACTATCACCAAGTTACTAGAACTTCGTGATGAACTATAATATGCAAGGGATAACGGAAACGATTCCCAAGCTCTTCATGATGCTGAAATCGACGAAGGTAGAAATCAGGAAAGGCATCAAGTGTTGATGGTTGACAAGACCACTAGTTTCAAGAAAAGGGCAAAGGGAAGAAGGGGAACTTCAAGAAGAACAGCAAGCAAATTGCTGCTCAAGTGAAGAAGCCCAAGTCTAGACCTAAGTCTGAGACTAAGTGCTTCTACTGCAAAGGGACTGGTCACTGGAAGTAGAGCTGCCCCAGGTATTTGCGGATAAGAAGGATGGCAAAGTGAACAAAGGTATATTTGATATACATGTTATTGATGTGTACTTTACTAGTGTTTATAACAACGCCTCAGTATTTGATACTGGTTCAGTTACTAAGAGTAGTAACTCAAAATGGGAGTTGCAAAATAAACAGAGACTAGTTAAGGGTGAGGTGATGATGTGAGTTGGAAGTGATTCCAAGGTTGATAAGATCACCATCACACACCCCCTTTACCTTCGGGATTAGTGTTGAACCTAAAATAAATGTTATTTGGTGTTTGCGTAGAGCATAATATGATTGGATCACGTTTTATGATTAATCATTTAAGTCAAGGATAATTGTTATTCTGTTTACATGAATAAAACCTTCTGAGGTCATACACCCAAGGTGAATGGTTTATTGAATCTCGATCATAGTAATACACGTATTCATAATATTGAAGCCAAAAGATGCAAAATTAATAATGATAGTGCAACTTATATGTGGCATTGCCGTTTAGGTCATATTGGTGTAAAGCACATGAAGAAACTCCATGCTTATGGGCTTTTGGAATCACATGATTATGAATCATTTGATGCTTGTGAACCATGCCTCATGGGCAAGATGACTACAACTCCGTTCTCCGGAACAATGGAGCAAGCAACTGACTTATTGAAAACAATACATACTGATGTATGCAATCCGATGAGTGTTGAGGCTCACGGTGGGTCTCGTTATTTTCTGATCTTCACAGATGATTTGAGAAGATATGGCTATATCTACTTGATGAAACATAAGTCTGAAACATTTGAAAAGTTCAAAGAATTTCAGAGTGAAGTGGAAAATCATCGTAACAAGAAAATAAAGTTTCTACGATCTGATCGTGGATGAGAATATTTGAGTTACAAGTTTGGTCTTCATTTGAAACAATGCGGAATAGTTTCGCAACTCACGCCACCTGGAACACCACAGCGTAATGGTGTGTCCGAACGTCATAACCGTACTTTATTAGATATGGTGCAATCTATGATGTCTCTTACCGATTCATCACTATCGTTTTGGAGTTATGCATTAGAGACGGCTGCATTCACGTTAAATAGGGCACCATCTAAATCCGTTGAGATGACACCATATGAACTGTGGTTTGGCTAGAAACCCAATTAGTGAGGAAGCTAATGATGATGACCAAGTAACTTCAGATCAAGTTACTACTGAATCTCGTAGGTAAACCAGAGTGAGATCCGCACCAGAGTGGTACGGTAATCCTGTTCTGGAAGTCATGTTACTAGACCATGACGAACTTGCGAACTATGAGGAAGCGATGATGAGCCTAGATTCCGCGAAATGGCTTGAGGCCATGAAATCTGGGATGGATCCATGTATGAGAACAAAGTATGAACTTTGACTTGCCCGATGATCGGTAAGTCATTTAGAATAAATGGATCTTCAAGAGGAAGACGGACGCTGATAGTAGTGTTACTATCTACAAAGCTCGAATTGTCGCAAAATATTTTCGACAAGTTCAAGGTGTTGACTACGATGAGATTTTCTCACTCGTATCGATGCTTAAAAGTCTGTCCGAATCATGTTAGCAGTTGCCGCATTTTATGAAATCTGGCAAATGGATGTCAAAACTGCATTCCTTAATGGATTTCTTAAAGAAGAAGTTGTATATGATGCAACCAGAAGGTTTTGTCGATACTAAAGGTGCTAATAAAGTGAGCAAGCTCTGGTGATCCATCTATGGACTGGTGCAAGCAACTCAGAGTTGGAATATATGCTTTGATAAAGTGATCAAAGCACATGGTTTTATACAAACTTGCGGTGAAGCCTGTATTTACAAGAAAGTGAGTGGGAGCACTACAGCATTTCTGATAAGTATATGTGAATGACATATTGTTGATTGGAAATAATGTAGAATTTTCTAGAAAGCATAATGGAGTGTTTGAAAGGAGATTTTCAAAGAAAGACCTCGATGATGCTTCTTACACATTGAGCATCAAGATCTATAGAGATAAATCAAGACGCTTGATAAGTTTTTTCAATGATTACATACCTTGACAAGATTTTGAAGTAGTTCAAAATGGAACAGTCAAAGAAGGAGTTCTTACTTGTGTTGCAAGGTGTGAAGTTGAGTAAAGACTCAAAATCCGACCACAGCAGAAAATAGAAAGAGAATGAAAAGTCATTCCATATGCCTCAGTCATAGGTTCTATAAAGTATGCTATGCTGTTTACCAGTCCTATTGTATACCTTAGCATGATTCTGGCAAGGGAGTACAATAGTGATCTAGGAGTAGATCACTAGACAGCGGTCAAAATTATCCTTAGGGGACTAAGGAAATATTTCTCAGTTATGGAGGTGATAAAAGAGTTCGTCGTAAAGAGTTACCTCGATGCAAGCTTTTTACACCGATCTAGATGACTCTAAGTCTCGATCTGGATACATATTGAAAGTGGGAGCAATTAGCTAGAGTAGCTCCGTGTAGAGCATTGTAGACATAGAAATTTGCGAAATACATACGGATCTGAATGTTGCAGACCCGTAGACTAAACTTCTCTCACAAGCAAAACATGATCACTCTTTGGGTGTTAATCACATAGCGATGTGAACTAGGTTATTGACTCTAGTAAACCATTTGGGTGTTAGTCACATGGAGATGTGAACTAATCACATAAAGATGTGAACTAGATTATTGACTCTAGTGCAAGTGGGAGACTGAAGCAAATATGCCCTAGAGGCAATAATAAAGTTATTATTTATTTCCTTATATCATGATAAATGTTTATTATTCATGCTAGAATTTTATTAACCACAAACTTAGTACATGTGTGAATACATAGACAAACAGAGTGTCACTAGTATGCCTCTACTTGACTAGCTCGTTGAATCAAAGATGGTTAAGTTTCCTAGCCATAGACATGAGTTGTCATTTGATTAACGGGATCACATAATTAGAGAATGATGTGATTGACTTGACCCATTCCGTTAGCTTAGCACAGTGATCATTTAGTTTGTTGCTACTGCTTTCTTCATGACTTATACATGTTCCTCAGACTATGATATTATGCAACTCCCGAATATCAGAGGAACACTTTGTGTGCTACCAAATGTCACAACATAACTGGGAAATTATAAAGGTTCTCTACAGGTGTCTCCCATGGTACTTGTTGAGTTGGCATAGATCGAGATTAGGATTTGTCATTCCGATTGTCGGAGAGGTATCTCTAGGCCCTTTCGATAATGCACATCACTATAAGCCTTGCAAGCATTGTGACTAATGAGTTAGTTGCGGGGTGATGCATTACGGAACGAGTAAAGAGACTTACCGGTAATGAGATTGAACTAGGTATGAGGATACCGACGATCAAATCTCGGGCAAGTAACATACCGATGACAAAATGAACAACGTATGTTGTTATGCGCTTTGACCGATAAAGATCTTCGTATAATATGTAGGAACCAATATGAGCATCCAGGTTCCGCTATTGGTTATTGACCAGAGATGTGTCTCGGTCATGTCTACATAGTTCTCGAACCCGTAGGGTCCGCACGCTTAACGTTCGGTGACGATCGGTATTATGAGTTTATGTGATTTGATCTACCGAAGGTAGTTCGGAGTCCCGGATGTGATCACAGACATGACGAGGAGTCTTGAAATGGTCGAGACACAAAGATTGATATATTGGATGACTATATTCGGATACCGGAAGTGTTCCGGGTGATTTCGGAGAAAACCGGAGTGCCAGAGGGTTACCGGAACCCCCCCCCCCCCCTCGGAGAAGTAATGGGCCACATGGGCCTTAGTGGAGAGAGAGAGAGAGGGCTAGCTAGGGCAGGCCGTGCGCCCCTCCCCCTCTGGTCCGAATTGGACTAGGGAAGGGGGCAGCGCCCCCCTTTCCTTCTCCCTCTCCTCCTTCCTTTCCCCCTCCTAGTAGGAGTAGGAAAGGGGAGTCCTACTCCTACTAGGAGGAGGACTCCTCCTCCTGGCGCGCCCTGCAAGGGTCGGCCGGCCTCACCCCTTGCTCCTTTATATACGGGGGCAGGGGCACCCTAGGACACACAAGTTGATTGTTCCAAGCCGTGGGCGGTGCCCCCCTCCACCATAATCCACCTCGATCATATCGTTGCGGTGCTTAGGCGAAGCCCTGCGTCGGTAGCAACATCATCACCATCATCACGCCGTCGTGCAGACGGAACTCTCCTGTGAAGCTCTGCTGGATTGGAGTTCATGGGACGTCATCGAGCTGAACGTGTGCTGAACTCGAAGGTGTTGTACGTTCGGTACTTGGATCGGTCAGATCATGAAGACGTATGACTACATCAACCGCGTTCTCATAACGCTTTCGCTTACGGTCTACGAGGGTACGTGGACGATACTCTGCTCTCTCGTTGCTATGCATCACCATGATCTTGCGTGTGCATAGGAATTTTTTTGAAATTACTACGTTCCCCAGCAAATAATTGTCACTAGGGCCCGAGTGCAATGATTTCATATCTTAACCGTTTATGTTTTCACCATTATATCTATGTTCGATCTGATCTGGCAAGTCATATTCACCTATTACGTGTTATGATCCGTAAACCCCAGTGTGATAGTAATTGGGATACTTTTTGGTGATGACCGTAGTTTGAGGAGTTCATGTATACACCATGTGTTAATTCTTTGTTCCAGTTCTCTATTAAAAGGAGGCTAATATCCATTAGTTTCCTTATGGACCCCTGTAGGATCGAAAGTATGTCTAGAGGGGGGTGATTAGACTACTTGAACAAATAAAAATCTAGCCTTTTCCCAATTTTAAGTCTTGGTAGATTTTAGCAACTTAGCACAAACAAGTAATCAACCTACACATGCAATTATAAGAGTATAGCTGCGGGATGTAAAACAATTGCATATGAAGGTAAAGGGGGGAGTTTGGAGGGAGCAAACGCAATGTAGACACGGAGATTTTTGGCGCGGTTCCGATAGGTGGTGCTATCGTACATCCACGTTGATGGAGACTTCAACCCACGAAGGGTAATGGTTGCGCGAGTCCACGGAGGGCTCCACCCACGAAGGGTCCATGAAGAAGCAACCTTGTCTATCCCGCCATGGCCATCGCCCACGAAGGACTTGCCTCACTAGGGTAGATCTTTAAAGTAGGCGATCTCCTTGCCCGTACAAACTCCTTGGTTCAACTCCACAATATTGACGGAGGCTCCCAAGTGACACCTAACCAATCTAGGAGATACCACTCTCCAAAAGGTAATAGATGATGTCTTGATGATGAACTCCTTGCTCTTGTGCTTCAAATTATAGTCTCCTCAACACTCAAAACTCTCTCATAGGATTTGATTTGGTAGAAAGATGATTTGAGTGGAAAGCAACTTGAGGAAGGCTAGAGATCAAGATTTATGAGGTTGGATTGGAATATCTTGACCTCAACACAAGTGTAGGTGGTTCTCTCTCAGAAAATGTATGTTGGAAGTGTGGGCATATTCTGATGGCTCTCTTCACGAATGAAGAGTGGGTGGAGGGGTATATATAGCCTCCACACAAAATCTAACCGTTACACACAAATCACCAAACTCGGTGGGACCGAATCATATAACTCGGTCAGACTGATTTAGTTCAAAATGTGAACGTTAGGATTTTCGATTGGACCGATATGTCAACTCAGTGGGACTGATTCCATTAGGGTTAGGGCATAACGTAATCTCGTTGAGACCAATTACACAAACTCGGTGGGACCGATTTTGGTAATAGACAAACAGAGAGTTGGTCAGGAAAACTCAGTGGGACCGATTCGCTCATCTCGGTTAGACCGAAATGTTACGAAGGGGAAACAGAGAGTTTGCATTGCAATCTCGGTGGGACCGATCGCTCATCTCGGTTGGACTGAAACGTTATGAAGGGAAACAAAGAGTTTGCAATCCCATCTCGGTGAGACCGAGATCCCTATTGGTGAGACCGAAGTGACTAGGGTTTCTGGCAGTAGCTATGTCAAGTGAACTCGGTGGCGCCGGATAGAAGATTTCAGTGGGGCCGAGTTTGACTTTTGGTTTGGGACATATGTGGATATGTGAAAGTAGTTGATAGTTTTTGGAGCATATCACTAAGCATTTTGAGAAAGCAACACCTCACCCCCTTTTAATAGTATTGGCTTTTCCTATGGACTCAATGTCGTTTTGGATCACTAAAAGTAAAATGTAGAGTCTTGTGCTTTGAGCTTGAGCCAATCTTTTGTCCTTAGCATTTTGAAGGGTCCACTTTCTAATCCATGCCATGCCAATCATTGAGCTTTTCCTAAAATATTTATCTTCAAGTAGCATTAGCTCAATGAGCTATATGTTGTTAGGAATTACCAAAACCACCCAGGGATAGTTGCACTTTCAATCTCCCCCTTTTTGGTAATTGATGACAACATATAGATCAAAGCTTCGACAAATGATTATAAGATTGAAAAACATCGTCGCTTTGAGAAGTATGTGATAAGAAAGAGCTCCCCCTAAATTTGTGCATTATTTAAAATTTGCTTTAGAATGCAAATGCACAATCGATTAGAATCATGGGTTACTCTTCCATGTCACATACATCTTGGTGGAGCGCTCAAATGATAGAAATTAGAAGCATGCACTCATCACCAAGCAAGTGAATGATCATATATGGAATATAAAGGATAGCATCATTCAACCAAACGTTAATGTAGCATATGATCAGCCACATGATCACATAAGTATCTCAGAAGGACACAAAAAGTTCAACCAAAAGCAAGAGAGATAAAAAGCAAGACACTCTCTCTCGAAGCCTGTGATCTATACATATTTCTCCCCCTTTGGCAACAAGTTACCAGAAAGTTTGAATATGCATAGTGCTATATGTCTCTCAGGCTTCGCCTTCGGGAGGTGGTGTAGATAGAACTCTAAGGACGAAGGCTTCCGACGATGTAGTTGGAACTGATGGAGTGGGTGCTGGAGGTGGCACTGGAGCTGTAGCTGCTGGTGCTGACACTGAAGCTCTGGCATCTGAGACTAGCACTGCAGCAGACCTTGGACCTCGTGGCACATGCTGAAAAGAATCAGTGGTTGCTTTTCCTTTCCTCTCCTATCCTTTCTCCTGAAGCTGCTCAATTGCAGTTTGAATCTCAATCACCTTTAGATCAAGATCATAGAATTTTGTCTCCACAATCCTCTCCAGGCTCTCCTGATTCTGAGTCAGGGTGGCCTAGCCCTTCTCAATCCTCAGTGTAGCTTGAATCAGATAGCCTAACTGATCTTGCTTGCTCTTCAGGAAGACTCGAGATGCCTCTTCAACACTTGGCATCTGGGCAGCTTTCTCAGCCGTTTCCTTGGCTCTCTTCTCCTGGACTTGAGCTGATGATGGTTCTTCCTCATTCATCACAACAGTGTTGTCTTCAAACTCAGGCTATAGAGGTAGATGCTCCTTGTCCAGCAAATAAGTCCATGTGCCCATCTTAGAATTGATGAGCTCCTGAATATGTGGAGCATACCCACAACTCCTCTTTTGATCAGCAGCAGTCCTTTTGATCGTTTCTTCAATCAAGCTCATAACTTTGAACTTCTCGGGTACATCAAAAATTTGCAGCATGTTGATGGAGTGTCCTTTGATCATCTTGTGATCTCCTGACTTAGGAAGAAATGTGTGCCTTAAGATCCAGTTAATGGTAGGTAGACCAGACAACAGATAGTGTACAGATCCAAGCTTATGTGTTTCCAAAGCTTTGTCAGGGATCTCCTTGTACATGTTTGCCATGGAGTTGTGGTCTTTCTTTTTCTTGGCATACACATCTAAGGCATCCTCATGTTCCTCTGGGGCATTGATTAGCTTGGCCCATTCATCAACTATGGACTGGTACCTGGTACCCTCAGACATCCATACTATTCTTCCATCTGGATAGAAGTGGGCAGTGGAGTAAAACTGCATGATCAACTCATCATTCCATTTGGTGAGCTTCTGTCCAACAAATTAATCTACTCCACATGCCTTGAAGCTATCATATACTCCTGGGAAGTGATCTTCATTTTCCTGGATGAATTCAAAATCAACCCATTTCATGTCACATACTATGGGCTTCTTGTCAAGTAGAATGGTTTCATAGAAATCTTGTTGTTCCTTTGTATGGAACCTGCAGTCAACTGCAGTCCTCCTCCTAACAACATAGGGATCAGACTAGTCTCCACAATCTCAGTCCAGCATCTTTTCTGATGTGCGCCCCTCCCAAGCCCAGTCCGAATTGGACAAGGGGTTTGGGGCGCAGCCCCCCTCTCCCTTCCTTCTCCACTTCCCTCCTTTCCCCCCTTCTCCTAGTTGGACTAGGAAAGAAGGAGTCCTACTCCCGGTGGGAGTAGGACTCCCCTTGGCGCGCCCTCCTCCTAGGGCCGGCCTCCTCCTCCCTTGCTCCTTTATATACGAGGGCAGGGGGGCACCCTAGAGACACAAGTTGATCCACGTGATCATATTCTTAGCCGTGTGCGGTGCCCCCTTCCACCATAGTTCTCGATAATATTGTAGCGGTGCTTAGGCGAAGCCCTGCGACAGTAGAACATCAAGATCGTCACCACGCCGTCGTGCTAACGGAACTCTTCCCCGACACTTTGCTGGATCGGAGTCCGGGGATCGTCATCTAGAACTCGGAGGTACCGTAGTTTCGGTGCTTGATCGGTCGGGCCGTGCAGACGTACGACTACATCAACCAAACGCTTACGTTGTCGATCTACAAGGGTACGTAGATCACACTCTCCCCTCTCGTTGCTATGCATCACCATGATCTTGCGTGTGCGTAGGAAAAATTTTGAAATTACTACGTTCCCCAACATGCATGTCCTCAGCAACTGGATGAGCATCTTTGTGGTCATGAATTTTGGGCTTCAACTTTCTCAAAACATGAGAATCGTCTTCTTCTTCTTTAGCTTCAGGCACTGGGGCCTTGTTCTTCTCCGCAGCAGGTATACTCCTGGTGTTCCTCTTGGGTTTTGGGGGTTTCTGAGCAGCAGCCTTGGGAGCAGATTTGGGCTTAGATGAAGCAGCCCCTGACTTGATTGCATCTCCCATAAGCTTCTGAGCCTTAGGAGCTGGAGCAGCATCCTCTTCCTCCTCCTCTTCTTCTGAATCTCTCATAATGGAGGATCTACCAAGTACTCTGGCAGTGGTCTACTTGACCCTTTCCTTCCTTTTCTTTCCTTCTCCAACTGTCTCTTCAGTTGGCTTGGAGGTTTCAGCAGTTGAGGCTCTAGCCTTAGACATGGGAATCCTCTTTGCTGGAGCCTTCTTGTGCATCCCTGGCTTTGTTGTAGCAGCTGAGCCATATTCTTTCTTCAGCACCTTCTTCTTGGAGCTGACTTCCTCCTCAATAGCCACATAATCCTCGTCTTCAGAATATGAGGTCTTCTTCTTCCTTGTTCTGGTGGCTGCCTTGGGCAAGTTGCTTGGTGTGCTCCTACTGCCATCATGAGAACTGCTTGAGGGACTAGTGCCCTCACTCAATTGCACATATTCCTCTGACTTGTTCTGGCTGTCACTCTGGTCAGACATTTCTGCAAACTTACTGATAGCAGATCCTGTGAATAGATATAGATGAGGTAGAGTGGATGAGCATCACAAAGTGCAGAGTTTTGCAAAACAGATGACTTAAAAACTTAGTTTTAGTTCTTCACAGAAAGCATTTCAGAGCTACCGATTTGTAAACTCAGTGATACCGAAGCAGCTTTTGGAACCTAAACTAGTGAACTCGATCAGACCGAGTCACAGTTCGGTGGCACGAGACTGCTAGGGTTTCACAAAGAATCGAACTCGGTCACACCGATTTGCAGTTTTCGGTCAGACCAAAAGTGCAACTGCAATGGCCTAAGCCAAATCCGTGAGACCGATTTCTACAATTCGGTCGGTCTGAGATGAGTCCGGCGGAGACCTAACCCTAAATTTTCAAATCAAACCTAACCTAAGGGATGTTTTCAGTGGATAGATTGATTGCATACATGGTCATGATCATGGCAAAGTAATGTGCTACGAATCGGGGTTAAAGGAATAGCACAAAAGATCGAACGCATACCCTAATTCGGCGGAGTTTGCTACGGCGGCAACGGAGGGGCAGAAATCCATTGACGGCGATGGAAACCAGCGGCGGGAGGTCGCTGGTGGCGAGAGGACAATCCGGAGACCCGAGGCGGTAGAGCAGGACACGCGCGGGCTGAGAGGTTTTGAAGGAATTTCCAAAATCTCACTCATGGGTATATATATCCCGACCCTATCGGTGTGACCGAGTGGAACAACTCGGTGGCACCGAGATGCAGAATCGCAAGCGGTTGCTGCAACTCAGTGTGACCGAAAAGTTCTAATCAGTTGCACCGAGATTGAAAACCTAGATCAACTTAGTGATCTTGGTGTGACCGAAATGGATGACTCGGTCATACCAAAATGCACAAAGAGGTTTTGGAAGTTTAAGTCTATGACGAATCGGGGACTTGAAGTGCTCCTCACACAGAGTGGTTCGAATCTGACTTGATCAAACTTTGTGATGTAGCATGAATAGAGTTTGAGACGAGAAAAGCATAGATAGCTAGAGGGAGTTCTTAGGCATTCTTGTCCATCCATTTGGCAAAAGAGAAAAGGCCAAACAATCAAAGAAACAAATGGATGTCCTCGAATGAGTAAAATATGCAACCAACATGCTCACACAATAAGATGGCAAATGAAATATGTGACAAAGCATGCACAATCACTCTAGCATCTATCAAGCAATTTGGCGATGACTAGGTCATCTATATATGAGTATATTGACTTAGGAGTCAAATGAGAACATTTGATCGTAGGTCATACTCATCGTTTAAGCACAAGTGGGGTTGCCACTTTTACATAAAGCATTGTTGTGTTCACACCATTTGAGTTGCTTTAGGTCAATTGATTAGAGTAAAGCCCCCCTAGATGTGATATCCCTCCTAAGAGGGATGAACTAACCTTGGGTTTTGTCGATGATGACTTCATGTAGGTGTTGAAAATGTATATGCTCAATGTTGATGTAGATCATTTGGAGCAATCCTTTGAAGTGAGTTGCACTTTCAATACCTACACGGGTTAGTCCCACAAGGAACAAACAAGGATATCCATAGACATAGAGTGATGTTCACATAGGATGATGTCCATGAAAGCATTAGGTTACCTTGTCCCTTGTCTTACCAACAAGAGAGTTTGTGACTCCTTGAATTAGTGCAAGATATGGAAGTTGTTTGCACTTGTCCTCTCCAAAATGATATGAGTGAAGTATGTTGGCGGAGTCACCCTCAAGAACTCTCTAGTTCTTCTTCTTCGGGATCCACACCATTTTGATGGGAATCCTTGGAGTTGTAGTCGTACTTGATGAACTAGAACTTGATGTAGTCTTGGGAACCCACTTGACCAAGGCTTTGGGAGCTTCCTCAAATGCATCAATCTCCTCTTGAAGCTTGTCCTTGCCTTTTTGCTTGTGGTCTTGTGGTGGAAGATCATCTTGAGCTTGTGTTCCTTGGAAATAAGTAGGATCATACTTCTCTTGTTGAGGAACAAATTTCGTCTTGGGGTATTGATCTTCTTCCCACTCAACTCCATTGGCATTAAACTTTCGTTCAAAACCAACACCTTGATTCTTCTGGTGTCTTCCTTGCTTGCGTACAATTTCCTCAAATTGCTTACTTCCAGCAAGGCTCTTGTAAACACCTTTGTCTATAATTCCCTTCAATAAGCTATTTTCTTGCTCAAGTGTAACTTGGCTAAGAGAATCATTAGTGGAATCAAGAGAACTACTAGAAGCAACATCATTGGGTTTAGCATGATTATTGTTACTACTAGAAGAAGAATCTTTCTTACTCTTGTTGCTAGATTTAACTTGTGGCATGTAAGTAGACAAGAGTAAACGCTTGGCAATGTAACAAGAACTTTTCTTGTGAAGATCATCATTGATCGCTTTTAAGAACCCATGCTCTTGCTCAAGGTTGAGCTTTTCAAAGCGTAACTTCTCATGAGTCTTTAAAAGCTCTCAATGATTTTCCAAGGTAGTTTCATGAGCTATCTTAAGAGTGTTTAGCTCTTTAGTTAGACACTCAATCCCTTCTTATCATCGTCATTCGTTTTGTCTTGATTAGCATGATTAATAGCAAGTTCATCATAGTTTTCATCACTAGAATTGTCAACAAGTAAATCATCATCACCTAGCAAGTCATCTTCATCACTATTGAAATCAACATACTCGGGGTGTGATACCTTTGGGCCTTTAGCCATGAATCATCTTCCAATTCCTTCATTTGGTGACTCAAATATGTCATAGGAGTTGGGTGACACAAGTGCTAGACCGGCAACACCTTCATCTTGAGTATATTCGGAGTCGGAGTGATAACTTCTCTCGGAGTGATTGTCGGAGTCGGAGCCGAATACCCATTCACCAACATGAGCTTGATGTCTTCGTTTTGTGTAGCTCCTTGCTGATTTGTCCTTCCTTTCCGAATCCTTGCTTCTCCGTGATGTTCTTCGTTCATAACGGTCATCTCAACTCCTTCTCTCTCTTGGTGGTGATTCTTCTCTCATACTCCTTTTGGGAGGATCTTCTCTTCTTTTGTAGGGAGCCGTACACTCATTGGAGTAGTGTCCGTGTCTTCCACAATTATAGCAATTGCGTTCACGACTTGAAGATCTTTTGTCATTGTAGGACCTTGACTTGGAACTTCTTTCCTTGCTTCTATTCTTGTAAAACTTGTTGAAGTTCTTCACCATTAGGCTCAATTCTTCATTGAAGTTTTGTTTCTCACTTGATGATGTGGGAGCATCACATGAGGCTTTGTAAGCACCACTTGACTTGTTGTGAAGCTCTTCCTTATCCTTGAGTGACATCTCATGAGCAACAATCCTTCCAATGACTTCCGTTGGCTTGAGATCTTTGTAATTGGGCATCATTTGGATCAATGTGCACACGGTATCATATTTTCCATCCAAGGCTCTTAGGATCTTCTTTATGATGAATCTATCGGTCATCTCTTCACTTCCTAAGTCGGCAATCTCATTTGTGATGAGAGCAAGCCTAGAGTACATTTCAGCGACACCTTCATCATCCTTCATTTTGAACTTGTCAAGTTGACTTTGAAGCACATCCAATTTGGATTCCTTGACAGGGTCGGTACCTTCGTGCATATCAATCAAAGTATCCCAAATTTCCCTTGCATTCTCAAGACGGCTGATTTTGTTGAATTCTTCGGGGCACAATCCGTTGAACAGAATATCACAAGCTTGAGCATTGTATTGCAGCATCTTCAACTCTTCCATGCTAGCCTCACGGTTCGGTTCTCTTCCATCAAAGAATTCACCTTGCAAGCCAATACACACAATAGCCCAAACGGCGGGGTTATGTCCAAAAATATGCATTTTCATCTTATGCTTCCAACTAGCAAAATTAGTACCATCAAAGTAAGGACCTCTACGGTGGTAAATTCCCTCACTAGACACCATACTCTCCTAGGTTGTGAAACCAAGGCTATGATCACCAAAGCTATGGAAATCAAGGCAAATGGAGACCAAAGCTCTGATACCACTTGTAGGATAGAAAGTATGTCTAGAGGGGGGTGATTAGACTACTTGACCAAATAAAAATCTAGCCTTTTCCCAATTTTAAGTCTTGGCAGATTTTAGCAACTTAGCACAAACAAGTAATCAACCTACACATGCAATTCTAAGAGTATAGCAGCGGAATGTAAAACAATTACATATGAAGGTAAAGGGAGGAGTTTGGAGGGAGCAAACGCAATGTAGACACGGAGATTTTTGGCGTGGTTCCGATAGGTGGTGCTATCGTACATCCACGTTGATGGAGACTTCAACCCATGAAGGGTAACGGTTGCGTGAGTCCACGGAGGGCTCCACCCACGAAGGGTCCATGAAGAAGCAACCTTGTCTATCCCACCATGGCCATCGCCCACGAAGGACTTGCCTCACTAGGGTAGATCTTCACGAAGTAGGCGATGTCCTTGCCCGTACAAACTCCTTGGTTCAACTCCACAATATTTACGGAGGCTCCCAAGTGACACCTAACCAATCTAGGAGACACCACTCTCCAAAAGGTAATAGATGGTGTGTTGATGATGAACTCCTTGCTCTTGTGCTTCAAATGATAGTCTCCTCAACATTCAACTCTCTCTCTCATAGGATTTGATTTGGTAGAAAGATGGTTTGAGTGGAAAGCAACTTGAGGAAGGCTAGAGATCAAGATTTATGTGGTTGGATTGGAATATCTTGACCTCAACACAAGTGTAGGTAGTTCTCTCTCAGAAAATGTATGTTGAAAGTGTTGGCATATTATGATGGCTCTCTCCACGAATGAAGAGTGGGTGGAGGGGTATATATAGCCTCCACACAAAATCTAACTGTTACACACAAATCACCAAACTCGGTGGGACCGAATCATATAACTTGGTCAGACCGATTTAGTTCAAAAGGTGAACGTTAGGATTTTCGGTGGGACTGATATGTCAACTCGGTGGGACCGATTCCATTAGGGTTAGGGCATAACATAATCTCGGTGAGACCGATTACACAAACTCGATGGGACCGATTTTGGTAATAGACAAACAGAGAGTTGGCCAGACAAACTCGGTGGGACCGATTCGCTCATCTCGGTTAGACTGAAATGTTACGAAGGGGAAACAGAGAGTTTTCATTGCAATCTCGGTGGGACCGATCGCTCATCTCGGTTGGACCAAAATGTTACGAAGGGAAACAGAGAGTTTGCAATCCCATCTCGGTGAGACCGAGATCCCTATCGGTGAGATCGAAGTGACTAGGGTTTCTGGCAGTAGCTATGTCATGTGAACTCGCTGGCGCCGGATAGAAGATTTCGGTGGGGCCGAGTTTGACTTTTGGTTTGGGACATATGTGGATATGGGAAAGTAGTTGAGGGTTCTTGGAGCATATCACTAAGCATTTTGAGCAAGCAACTCATTAATCAACACCTCACCCCCTTTTAATAGTATTGGCTTTTCCTATGGACTCAATGTGATCTTGGATCACTAAATGTAAAATGTAGAGTCTTGTGCTTTGAGCTTGAGCCAATCTTCTTTCCTTAGCATTTTGAGGGGTCCACTTTCTAATCCATGCCATGCCAATCATTGAGCTTTTCCTGAAATATTTATCTTCAAGTAGCATTAGCTCAATGAGCTATATGTTGTTAGGAATTACCAAAACCACCTAGGGATAGTTGCACTTTCAAACCCACTGCCACGGGAGGGTAGGACAAAAGATGTCAAACAAGTCCTTTTCCATAAGCACATATGAGTATTTACGGAATACATGCCTGCATTATATTTATGAACTGGAGCTAGTTTTGTATCGCCCTAGGTTATGATTGTTATATGATGAATATCATCCAACGAATCCACCGATCCAATGCCTACGAGTTTTTCAAATATTGTTCTTGCTAAGTTACTACTGCTGCTATTACTGTTACACTTGCTACAAAATCATTGTTATCACTGTTACCGTTACTATTACCACTACTATCAAAACAATCATATTACTATGCTACTGATCACTTTGCTGCACATATTTAATCTCCAAGTGTGGTTGAATTGACAACTCAACTGCTAATACTTGCAAATATTCTTTGACTCCCCTTGTGTCGAATCTATAAATTTGGGTTGAATAATCTGCCCTCGGAAACTGTTGTGATCCCCTATACTTGTGGGTTATCAATACCTTTTTAGGCGCCGTTGCCGGGTAGCATAGCTATATTTGTTGAGTCACTTGGGATTTATATCTATTTATCACTATGAAGAATCTGAAGGATGCCAAAACCAAGAATTTTTCCTCTAAGACGAGGGGAGGTAAGGAACTGCAATCTAGCTCTGCACTTGATTCACCTTCTATTTTGAGTAAACTTGCAACACCACCACATGCTATTAATCTTGATATGTCGCAAGTTATTGATGATGCTACTTCTGCTATGAATGATACTCATGATGATGCTAATACCTTGTTTGATGATACTGTGCCACTAGATGAATTTCTTGATGAACAAATTGCTAGAGCTAAAGATATTGAAAATGCTAAAACTGATGAAGTACTTGAAACTGGAAATCCTGAAACACCTATTAGACCTATCTCTCATATATATGAAATGCCTAAGATACCTGAAGGTCATGTTATGGATGATGAGATAGCTAGAGATTTTCTTGCTTGCAATGATAGAGATGATCTTAAGAAATTATTATGCAAACTGAAAGAAAAATCTTTGAATGCTAGAATGAAATGTGATCCTAAGTTTGCTACTTCACCTATCTTTGGTACTGATAAGGATTGTGAATTCTCTGTCAACCCAGACTTGATTACTTTGGTTGAATCTGATCATTTCCATGGCTAATCTGAAACTGTTGTGGCACATCTTACCAAATTAAATGATACAGCGACCCTTTTTGCTAATGATGGAGAAAATTCACTACTACTATATTATGGAAGTATTTCCTTTTTCATTAAAGGGTGATGCTAAGATATGGTACAATACTCTTGCTCCTGATTGTGTGCGTAGTCCCCAGGATATGTTTTACTACTTCTCTGAAAATAATTTCCTGCTCATAAGAAACAAGCTACCTTACAGGAAATATTTAACTTTGTGTAAATTGAAGAAGAGAGTCT
Organism: Triticum urartu; assembly: GCF_003073215.2. Taxonomy (NCBI): domain Eukaryota; kingdom Viridiplantae; phylum Streptophyta; class Magnoliopsida; order Poales; family Poaceae; genus Triticum; species Triticum urartu. The sequence continues at coordinate 241,976,408 of NC_053028.1, read as the reverse complement.
CCCACAAGCTTGGGGGAGGCTTCTCAAATTTCTTAATGCTTTGTCTAATCACCCTCTTAAGAAAAATTAGATACTTGATATCTTCTATAATGGACTAACCGATGCTTCTAGGGACTTCCTAGATAGTTGTGTTGGTTGTGTTTTCAGGAACAAACTGTTGAACAAGCTGAGGAATTATTGAATAATATATTAAAAATTATGATGATTAGACTCTTCCTAAACCACTGCCTAAACCCACTCCGAAGAAGAGGGGTATCTTATATCTCAATCCCGAAGATATGTAAGAGGCAAAGAAATGCATGAAGGAAAAAGGTATTAAAGCTGAAGATGTTAAGAATTTACCACCTATTGAAGAAATACATGGGCTTGACACACCACCACCACGGGTGGTAGAGGTAAATTGTTTAATGAAATTTGATGAAGGTGACATCCCTTATAATAAACATCCTAGCCAATGCTTATATGAGTTTGAAAACTACATTAGAAAACAAGATCACTTCAATGCCAATGTTATGAAACAACTAAAATACAACTCTGATATGATTGCTCTCTTGAGTGACTTGTTATTTAGAATCACTAATGATGTTAGGCGTGTGATACGTCCATTTTGCATCATGATTTCCTACTGTTATTTATAATGTTTTTATGCGCAATAATGCTTAATGGAGTAATTCTAATGCCTTTTCTCTCATAATATGCAAGGTTTACACAAAGAGGGAGAATGCTGACAGTTGGAATTCTGGACCTGAAAAGGCTACGTCAGAGTTACCTATTCCGCACATCTTGAAACAAGCTAAAAATTTACAGAGAATTATTTTGTAATATACAAAAAATACTAGAGCAAATAACAACCGGAGGGGGCCGCTAGGTGGGCACAACCCACCTGGGTGCACCAGGCCCCCCAGGCGCGCCCTGGTGATTTGTGCTCAGCTCAGGGCACCTCCGGTGCCCATCTTCTGGTATATAGGTCATTTTGACCTAGAAAAAATAAGGAGAGGACTTTCGGGACGAAGCACCGCCGTCTCGAGGCGAAACTTGGGTAGGAGCACTTTTGCCCTTCGGTGGAGCGATTCCACTGAGGGAACTTCCCTCCTGAAGGGGGAAATCGAAGCGATCGTCATCACCAACAATCCTCTCATCTTTGGGAGGGTAATCTCCATCAACATCTTTAACAGCACCATCTCCTCTCAAACCCTAGTTCATCTCTTGTGTTCAATATTTGTACCGGAACCTCAGATTGGTACCTGTGGGTTCGACACTCTTACTTATTGAAAGGACTGCGATTGATCCCCTATACTTGTGGGTCATCAAGACTCTTTTCGGGTGTCATTGCCGGGGAGTGAAGCGCTCTTGGTAAGTGGAAATCGGTAAGGAAAAATTATTACTACGTGCTGAAATTTATTGTCATTTGTTACTATGGAGAACCATCCTTTGAGGGGTTTGTTCGGGGTATCTTCACCTCGACCGGAAGAAAAATTAGTTGCCCCTCAACCTACTATACCTACTAAAAATATTGGTTATGAAATTCCTTCGGGTATGATAAAACAACTGCTAGCTAATCCTTATGCAGGAGATGGAACCGAACATCCTGATATGCATTTGATATATGTGGATGAAATTTGTGGATTATTTAAGCTTGCGGGTTTTCCCGGAGATGAAGCTAAGAAGAAAGTTTTCCCTTTATCTTTGAAGGGAAAAGCATTGACATGGTATAGGCTATGCGATGATATTGGATCTTGGAACTGGAATCGATTGAAATTGGAATTTCACCAAAAAAATTACCCTATGCATCTAGTTCACCGTGATCAGAATTATATATATGTTTTTTGGCCTCGTGAAGGAGAAAGTATCGCTCTAGCTTGGGGGAGGCTTAAGTCAATGTTATATTCATGCCCTAATCATGAGCTCTCTAGAGAAATTATCGTTCAGAACTTTTATGCCCGGCTTTCTCGTGATGATCAATCCATGCTCGATACTTCTTGTACTAGTTCTTTTATGAAGAATACTATTGAATTCAGGTGGGATCTTTTAGAAAGAATTAAACGCAACTTTGAAGATTGGGAACTCGGCAAAGGTAAAGAGTTAGGTATTAAGCTTGAGTTTGATTGTGTTAAATCTTTTATGAATACCGATGCTTTTCAAAAGTTTAGCACTAAATATGGACTTGACTCTAAGATAGGAGCCTCTTTTTGTGAATAATTTGCTACTCACGTTGATCTCCCTAAGGAGAAGTGGTTTAAATATCATCCCCCTATTAAAAGAAGAAATTAAAGAACTGGTCATAGTTAAAGATGAAACCATTTTTTTTCATTAAAACTGAGATATTCACTCCGATATTGCTACTAATGACTAATGAATACAAAGGATTGTAAATATCCTATCTTTATTTTGTTTTCATGGTAAATGGGCTATTTATGGACGAAATCAAGTCAATACATGGAAATGAGTAAAAGAGGAGATAGAGAAGATCAAGTGGGAGGTGCAAAAGATCGCATGTGTGGTCGTATGGCCTGCCATGGCCAACCTCTGATCCACCACTAATAATATCGCAAAGGGTTCAATGCCAGAAACAACACAGATCATTGCCGAAATCTCCATTTTCATCATCCACAGCAACCCTAGTCATCGCTATTTCCCATCTACATCTCCATAGACGCCACCATCTCCGCCACCATAGAACTCAGCCAACTAGCCTTACTTTGTAATCATGTATCACATCCAACATATATTGTAAGGCATATTATCAATCAATAAATCTGCATGATGTGTTCTTAAATTATTTATCCATTTGATCTAATCTCCATGTGTGAGTAGTTCGGTAATGTCATGGGTCGAGACATAGCCCTACAACCCAATGTATTTGTTGGAGGGATCGATGGAAGTACTTTGTTAACATCCCGTATGTGTAACATAAATTGCTTTGTAGTTATCTCTTGTCTTTTCCGCACCCTTCATACCTGCGGGTACCCAAGATCATGGAGAGCGAGCCACTGAGAGGCTAAGGGTAGGGAGATCGTGATGTGTTATTCTGAACACCAGTGACAGAAAGGTTTAGCATGATAACACAGATCCTATCATTGGGGATACAAGAGGTATAATCATTAAACGCCCAATGCTTTTGTCTAATTTCTATCTTAATTACTGGGGCAACTGCGTGCGATGGATAGGGCCTTTCGGTTCCACAACTGAGTCTTGATGTAGGATGTGTGCCGATCAAGACGTAATTTGCACACATCCCCCACCTCGATAAGTTGCAAGCACAACTCGATGGATGACTTCCAGGGCACAAATTAATATCATATTGATTCCATTCATGAATATATGGTTGTAAGAATAAGTCCTCGTACCCATGCCTATTTTTATTATAGGTGTTCTTAGTGTCAACTTAAATTTGATCTGGTCAAACCCTGGAATTAATACTCCTGCAGAAGCTTGGTAGAAACCTATGACTTCAAGGGTATCGCCCTCTTGTGGGTTCGATAGCTCAGGGCCACCTGTGATGAAAAAGGCAAGAATCCTTTCCGCTTCTTTGCCGGATCACTAAAGGGACTAATCGGTAAACCCCTTGTAAGAGTTCTCCCCCTATTTGTTTCCTATATTAGATCCCTGGTCCTAGGGTACCTAGCCCTAGACCCATTGCAAATGTGTAAATTCTATCCCATCTATAATATGACAGTGGGGGTTTCCCCTACTATCCCTCTCTGGTAAAAAAAACTTGGCCGTAATTTGATGTGAAAGTTGGATAGGATCACCCATGTTCTCAATTTTAGACCCCGGGCAACATCTTCTGTAACGCCCTCGATGCGGCTATATCTCCCACGTGTCAAAGCACGACTTAGAGGAATAACCGCATTGAAAGCAATGTCGCAAGTGAGGTAATCTTCACACAACCCATGTAATACATAAGGGAAAGAGATACATAGTTGGCTTACAATCGCCACTTCACACAATTACATGAATAAAACATTACATCATCCAGATACAATCAAGGTCCGTCTACGGAACCAAAATAAAAGAAGAAACCCAAATGCGACAAAGGTCCCCGATCGACCCCAACTGGGCTCCACTACTGATCAACTAGAACGAAACAACACAAAGGACAAGATCTTCATCGAGCTCCTCCTGAGCTTGGTTGCGTCATCTGCACGGTCTCATCGGCACCTGCAAGCTGGTTTTGGAAGTATCTGTGAGTCGCGGGGACTCAGCAATCTCACACCCTCGCGATCAAGACTATTTAAGCTTATGGGAAAGGTAAAGGTATGAGGTGGAGCTGCAGCAAGCGACTAGCATATATGGTGGCTAACATACGCAAATGAGAGCGAGAAGAGAAGGCAAAGCACGATCGAGAACTATGATAAAGAAGTGATCCTAGAACAACCTACGTCAAGCATAACTCCAACACCGTGTTCACTTCCCGGACTCCGCCGGAAAGAGACCATCACGGTTACACACGCGGTTGATGTATTTTAATTAAGGTCAACTTCAGGTTTTCTACAACCGGACGTTAACAAATTCCCATCTGCCCATAACCGCGGGCACGTCTTTCGAAAGTTCAAATCCCTGCAGGGAGTCCCAACTTAGCCCATGACAAGCTCTCACGGTCAACGAAGAAATAGACCTCCTCCCGAGACATTCTGATCAGACTCGGTATCCCGATTCTACAAGACAACTCCGATAATGGTAAAACAAGTCCAGCAACACCACCCGCTGTGCCGACAAATCCCGATAGGAGCTGCACATATCTCGTTCTCAGGGCACACCGGATAAGCTAAGCGTACGGGAGCCAATGTAACCCAAGTTTCCAAGGGACGGCCCCGCACGGTGCTCTAGGTTGGACCAATGCTCAAAGGAGCACTGGCCCGGGGGTTTAAAATAAGATGACCCTTGAGTCCGCAAAACCCAAGGGAAAAGACTAGGTGGCAAATGGTAAAACCAAGGTTGGGCATTGCTGGAGGAATTTTATTCAAGGCGGACTGTCAAGGGGTTCCCATTATCACCCAACCGCGTAAGGAACGCAAAATCCGGGAACATAACACCGGTATGACGGAAACTAGGGCGGCAAGAGTGGAACAAAACACTAGGCGAGAGGCCGAGCCTTCCACCCTTTACCAAGTATATAGATGCATTAATTAAATAAGAGATATTGTGATATCCCAACAAGTAAACATGTTCCAACAAGGAACAAACTTCAATCTTCACCTGCAACTAAAAACGCTATAAGAGGGGCTGAGCAAAGCGGTAACATAGCCAATCAACGGTTTGCTAGGACAAGGTGGGTTAGAGGCTTGGTTCAACAATATGAGAGGCATGATAAGCAAGTGGTAGGTATCGCAGCATAGGCATAGCAAAAGAGCGAGCATCTAGCAAAGCAAAGATAGAAGTGATTTCGAGAGTATGGTCATCTTGCCTGAAATCCCGCAAGGAAGAAGAACGAGTCCATGAAGAAGACAAACGGACATAGACGAACGGGTCCTCACAAACGCGACGTTACCGTAACCAACCCGGAGAAGCAAACACCGGAAAGAAGCACACAACATAGTAAACAACCAACACATGAACATGGTATGATATGCGGGATGCGGTATGCGATGCATATGCATGATTTGCAAGGGAAAGAATGAACCTGGCCTTAACTTGGAAATCCAAGTGTACCACTGGAAAGGGGAGATGAAATCGCTTGAAAACGATATAAAGATCACCGGAATCGGAGTTACGGTTTGGAAATGGCAAGCCATTCAAATATGGCACCGGTCTGCGATTTACAGCAAGTAGCCATCTAAATGCAATGAGATGAAGCTACAGCACCCAAACATGACAACAAAATACATGGAAGGGATCCATTCATGATGCTTAACAAAAGATGAACACTGAGCTACGGCCAATTCATCCATTAACAGGTTCAAACAAGCATGGCAAAAATGCATTTGACAAACAGATTTCAGACTTAGTGAAATTAACACTTGTCTGGAATCTCGGATCAGATAGCACACTTTGGAGCATGAAAACTATATGCTACAGGAACTGAACATGGCAAAGTAAAGCATGGCATGGAGCTACTCAAAGAGCTTAACAAAAGTCCCTTAGTGACCTTGAGCCAAAAGGGAACAGAAAATACAATTGCAAGCATTTGAACATGACAAAAACATAAACAGATCTCAAACTTAGAGAAAAACTGGAGCATGCGAATATGCTAACAAGTAGGCATGTTCACGAGCTCGATGCACTCACTACAGAGCAAGGCATGACAAACTAAGCATACACACATTAAGAATATACATTATATCAGCTAGACATGGCAAGAACAACAACATAGCATGCACGGATCAACAACAACATCCTCGACAAAATCGCTAACAAGTAGACAATCTGCCCAAATTCACGAAATAGCAAAAGTAGAGCTCGATTGACTCAAGCTAGGGTGCTCCATAATGCAAACAAAGACATGGATGGATAGAGCACCACAATATTAACAAATCGTCCTTACTAATCATCCTTAAAAGAGGCACGGATCACTAGGAAACAACATGAACATATGGCATATTGATAAAAACAGATCAAGGACTTAGTGAAATTCTAAGTCCCTGAAATCAGCATTAACGAATGCACCACTTTGCAAGCTTGTGCTAGTCACCACACATATCACAAAAATACATGGATTGCACCTTTGTAAAGATGGCAAAACATATAACAAAACTCATGTAGAGCTCAGGGGCATATCATGCACACAATAATCATGGAAAAAATGACAAATAGCTATTTGGTGCAGCAGATCTGACAATTAACTCAAATAGCACTCTTCCAACAGCATTTAGGGCATCAAGATGAACTCAAATGAAAATGATGCAATGAGATGAAATTATGTACTCTCTGAGACGAACATTTGGATATGCTACACGACCAAAACGGATCTACGGATGAAAAGTTACGATGCGATGAATATGGGCATATGAAACATGGAAATCTCGGGGACTTAGTAGAAATTACCACTCCGAGAACAGATCTAGGGTTCGTGCACGCGAACCGAGGCTCGCCGGAGACGTCGCCGTGGTGGAGATTGAGGTCGCCGGAGGGCGTAGCTCGCCGGATCCGGCCCTCCCGTGGCTGGATCTGGCCGGAGAAGGAGCGAGGAGGCGCGGGGCGCGGTGAACGGCGCGGCGTGCTGCGGCGACCGACGGCCTTGAACGGCGTGGCGCCGGCGATGGTTGGCGGACGGCAGCGGAGATGGCGGTGCGGTGGCGGACGGCGGCAAACAGGGCGGCGGCGCGGCTGTCCGGGCGGCGGGGCAAGGAGGCAGGCGGCGGCGGCGTTCGGGCCCTCGGGGGCCGGCGATGGGCTCCCCGGGCCGCGCGGTGGAGGAGGCGACCGAGCCACTCAGGCGGCGACACGTGGCGGCGGACGTCGCGGGCGGACATGTCCGTCGGCGGGGTTTCGTCCGGCGGCGGGGGGAAAAATGGATCTAGGGTTTTAGGGAGAAGGGAACCGAGAATTTCGGAGGGGGTGTATTTATAGGCATAGAGGGAGTTAGGAGAGTCCAAATGAGGTGCGGTTTTCGGCCACGCGATCGTGATCAAACGAACGAGATGATGGAGGAGGTTCAAGTGGGTTTTGGGCCACTTTGGAAGGATGTTGGGCTGCAACACACACGAGGCCTGTTCGGTCCCTCGGTTAACTGTTGGAGTATCAAACGAAGTCCAAATGGTACGAAACTTGACAGGCGGTCTACCGGTAGTAAACCAAGGCCGCTTGGCAAGTCTCGGTCCAATCCAGAAATGTTTAACCCACACACATGAAAAGAAGGTAGAAATGACCACCGGAGGAGATAGGAGCGCCGGAATGCAAAACGGACAACGGGGAAAATGCTCGGATGCATGAGACGAACACGTATGCAAATGAAATGCACATGATGACATGATATGCAATGCATGACACGCAAGCAATGACAAGGCAACAACAGCGAATAACTAGAGGACACCCGGCATATCGGTCTCGGGGCGTTACATCTTCACACTCATCCTCCACGATCATATTGTGCATCATAAAACAACATGTCATCACCTCCCATAAGGTCTTGGATCCCATTATTTAAGAGGTCCATGAACAACTGCCAAATAGGCTTGGAGCACTTCCAATGCCCTCTCAACCTATTGGCTTGTTCTTTTTTTTTCGTTTCATTTTTCTTTTATTTCTTCACCAGTTTTTCTTCAGTTTTCTGTTTTTCTTTGTTTTTCACCGGTTTTTTTGTTTCTTTCCAGATTTTTGTTGTTTTTTCTTTTTTTCTTTATTTACTTTGTTTCTTT
>NC_053028.1:241951977-241967111 GCF_003073215.2 Triticum urartu | reverse complement strand
CCAAATTCACATGACTACTAATAGCAAGACTTCTCCCTTGTCCTCAGGAACGAACGTAATTACTCACAAAGCATATTCATGTTCCTAATCAGAGGGGTAATAATATGCATATAGGATCTGAACATATGATCTTCCACCAAATAAACCAACTAGCATCAACTACAAGGAGTAATCAACACTACTAGCAACCTACTAGCACCAATCCCGGACTTTGAGACAAGAATTGGATACAAGAGATGAACTAGGGTTTGGAGATGAGATGGTGCTGGTGAAGATGTTGATGGAGATTGCCCTCTCCCGATGAGAGGAGAGTTGGTGATGACGATGGTGATGATTTCCCCCTCCGGGAGGGACGTTTCCCCGGCAAAACAGCTCTGCCGGAGCTCTAGATTGGATCCGCCAAGGTTCCGCCTCATGGAGGCGGAGTCTCATCCCGAAAAGTTCCTTCTTATTTTTTTCTCATCGAAACACTTCATATAGGAGAAGATGGGCGTCAGAGAGCCACTAGGGGGCCCACGAGGTAGGGGCGCGCCCTAGGGGGGCGCCCCCCACCCTCGTGAGCAGGGTGTTGGGCCCCCTGGCCTTCATCTTTGGCAAGGATTTTCTTTATCTATTTTAAGATGTTCCGTGAAGTTTCAGGACTTTTGGAGTTGCGCAGAATAGGTCTCTAATATTTTCTCCATTTCCAGCCCAGAATTCCAACTGCCGGCATTCTCCCTCCTTATGTAAATCTTGTAAAAATAAGAGAGAATAGCCATAAGTATTGTGACATAAAGTGAAATAATAGTCCATAATGCAATAAATATCGATATAAAAGCATGATGCAAAATGAACGTATCAACCGCCGTTCCCGTGCCAAACCATCGTGGCCTTTAGCACCGCATACGAGCACTTCATCTCCACGCCGAAGATTGAGTCCCTGGATGCCCTGCAGCTGCGCCACCATCGTCGTCTTTGCCGCCTCAGCCACCGGACGTCGTCCTCAAATTCGCCGGCTACGGAGCGTCCCCGCCCTCTCCTTCCTCTCCATTCAAACCCTAACCCTAAACCCTAAATCCTAAAAACCCTAAACCCTAAACCCTAAACCCTAACCCTAAACCCTAAACCCTGACAACTCAGCTGCTAATACCTGAGAATATTCTTTGGCTCTCCTTGTGTTGAATCAATAAATTTGGGTTGAATACTCTACCCTCAAAAACTGTTGCTATCCCCTATACTTGTGGGTTATCAGCTGCACAGAAGAATTACGTCCTAGAAGCACCGCTAGGTGCCAAACCTGCTGTAGGAGCAACGCCAGATGTTATGAACGTCTGGCAGAGCAAAGCTGATGACTACTCGATAGTTCAGTGTGGCATGCTTTACGGCTTAGAACTGGGACTTCAACGACATTTTGAACGTCATCGAGCATATGAGATGTTCCAGGAGTTGAAGTTAATATTTTATGCAAATGCCCGGATTGAGAGATATGAAGTTTCCAATAAGTTCTACAGCTTCAAGATGGAGGAGAAGAGTTCTGTCAGTGAACATATACTCAGAATGTCTGGGTACCATAACCACTTGACTCAACTGGGAGTTAATCTTCCTGTTGATAGTGTCATTGACAGAGTTCTTCAATCACTGCCACCAAGCTACAAGAGCTTCGCATCATCAAAAATTACCGTCGATAGACCAAAAGAGCGACCTCCATTCTTTATTGCCTCTATCACCTCGATGTTGTCGGAGTTCACCTCTATGCGGTTACACCCGATTGTAGTTGCCAAATTGGAGACCAAACCGTAAGGCCGGTGCCTCGGCCATAAGCGCATCTTCGCACTAATCGATTTCCCCGTTCCCTGTCGCGATGAATTTGCCACTCATTTCTCTGATGATAGTGCCATACAAGAGCTCTTGAGTAAGTCTGGTTCAAAAGCCCCATCCACGTTTAGCTTCACATAGTTCTTCCTTGGTCTTTCCCAGCCATGTCGCTTGATCGTCGCCTTTTGCATCACTCGTCATAGTATAGTTAGCAACCAATGCTTTTGATTTCCATGACTCGGTTTATAACTTTCAAGGTACATTTTTTGCTGCCCCACCCCCTTTTTGCGGGGGTTATTCCCACTATTAAAAGTTTATAAATCTTGAAATCCTTAATGTAAAAATGCTATTTTCCGAAGAACATTGTAAAATCAATATAAAAACATTGTAGCAGATCGAAAACACAGGCTCAGGCGCCTGACACTTGTTGGGGAACGCAGTAATTCAAAAAAAAATCCTACTCACACGCAAGATCTATCATGGTGATGCAAGAGGGGAAGAGTGTTGTCCACGTACCCTCATAGACCGTAAGCGGAAGCGTTATGACAACGCGGTTGATGTAGTCGTACGTCTTCACGATCCGACCGATCCTAGTACCGAAAGTACGGCACCTCCGCGATCTACACACGTTCGGCTCGGTGACGTCCCACGAACTCTTGATTCAGCTGAGTGTCGAGGTAGAGCTTCGTCAGCATGACGGCGTGATGACGGTGATGATGAAGCTATCGGCGCAGGGCTTCACCTAAGCACCACGACGATATGACCGAGGTGGATTATGGTGGAGGGGGGCACCGCACACGGCTAAGGGATCAATGATCAACTTGTGTGTCTATGGGGTGCCCCCTCCCCCATATATAATGGATGGAGGGAGGAAGAGGCCGGCCTAGGAGGAGGCGCGCGCCAAGGGGGGGCAATCCTACTCCAAGTAGGTTTGCACCCCTCCCCCTTCCTATTCCTACTAGGAGAAGGTGGAAAAAGGAGGAGGGGAGAAGGAAAGAGGGGCCCGGCCCCCCAAACCCTAAACCAATTCGGTTTGGGCCTTGGGGGGTCGCACACCTTGCTTGCTGCCCTCTTTATCCACTAGGGCCCAATAAGGCCCATAGACTCCCCGGGGGGTTCCGGTAACCTCCCGGTACTCCGAAAATACCCGATACACTTCGGAACCCTTCCGGTGTCCGAATATAACCTTCCAATATATCACTCTTTATGTCTCGACCATTTCGAGACTCCTCGTCATGTCCGTGATCACATCCGGGACTCCGAACTACCTTCGGTACATCAAAACACATAAACACATAATACCGATCGTCACCGAACGTTAAGCGTGCGGACCCCTACGTTCGAGATTATGTAGACATGATCGAGACTCATCTCCGATCAATAACCAATAGCGGAACCTGGATGCTCATATTGGTTCCTACATATTCTACGAAGATCTTGTCGGTCAAACCGCATAACAACATACGTTGTTCCCTTTGTCATCGGTATGTTACTTGCCCGAGATTCGGTCGTTGGTATCTCAATACCTAGTTCAATCTCATTACCGCAAGTCTCTTTACTCGTTATGTAATGCAAACATCCCGTAACTAACTCATTAGTCACATTCTTGCAAGGCTTATAGTGATGTGCATTACCGAGAGGGCCCAGAGATACCTCTCCGATACACTGAGTGAAAAATCCTAATCTCGATCTATGCCAGCTCAACAAACACCATCGGAGACACCTGTAGAGCATCTTTATAGTCACCCAGTTACGTTTGACGTTTGATAGCACACTAAGTGTTCCTCTGGTATCCCGGAGTTGCATAATCTCATAGTCATAGGAACATGTATAAGTATGGAGAAGCAATAGCAACAAACTAAACGATCATCGTGCTAAGCTAAGATGGGTCAATTCAATCACATCATTCTCTAATGATGTGAATCCCGTCATCAAATGACAAACTCTTGTCCATGGCTAGGAAACTTGAACCATCTTTGATTAACGAGCTAGTCAAGTAGAGGCATACTAGGACACTTAGTTTGTCTATGTATTCACACATGTACTAAGTTTCCCAGTTAATACAGTTCTAGCATGAATAATAAACATTTAGCATAATATAAGGAAAATAAATAATAACTTTATTATTGCCTCTAGGGCATATTTCCTTCAGTCTCCCACTTACACTAGAGACAATAATCTAGTTCACATCGTCATGTGATTAAACACTCAATAGTTCACATCTTTATGTGATTAGTTCACATCTCCATGTGACTAATACCCAAAGGGTTTACTAGAGTCAATAATCTAGTTCACATCGCTATGTGATTAACACCCAAAGAGTGATCATGTTTTGCTTGTGAGAGAAGTTTAGTCTACGGGTCTGCAACATTCAGATCCATATGTATTTCACAAATTTCTATGTCTACAATGCTCTGCACGGAGCTACTCTAGCTAATTGCTCCCACTTTCAATATGTATCCAGATTGAGACTTAGAGTCATCTAGATCGATGTAAAAAGCTTGCATCGACGTAACTCTTTACGATGAACTCTTTTATCACCTCCATAACCGAGAAATATTTCCTTAGTCCTCTAAGGATAATTTTGACCGTTGTCCAGTGATCTACTCCTAGATCACTATTGTACTCCCTTGCCAGAATCATGCTAAGGTATACAATAGGACTGGTAACAACATAGCATACTTTATAGAACCTATGACTGAGGCATAGGGAATGACTTTTCATTCTCTTTCTATTTTCTGTGTGGTCGGGTTTTGAGTCTTTACTCAACTTCACACCTTGCAACACAGGCAAGAACTCCTTCTTTGACTGTTCCATTTTGAACTACTTCAAAATCTTGTCAAGGTATGTACTCATTGAAAAAACTTATCAAGCGTCTTGATCTATCTCTATAGATCTTGATGCTCAATGTGAAGCAGCTTCACCGAGGTCTTTCTTTGAAAAATTCTTATTCAAGTATCCTTTTATGCTATCCAGAAATTCAGTATCATTTCCGATCAACAATATGTCATCCACATATAATATCAGAAATGCTACAGAGCTCCCACTCACTTTCTTGTAAATACAGGCTTCTCCAAAAGTCTGTATAAAACTATATGCTTTGATCAACTCATCAAAGCGTATATTCCAACTCTGAGATGCTTGCACCAGTCCATAGATGGATCGCTGGAGCTTGCACACTTTGTTAGCACCTTTAGGATTGACAAAACTTTCTTGTTGTATCATATACAACTCTTCTTTAAGAAATCCATTAAGGAATGCAGTTTTGACATCCATTTGCCAGATTTCATAAAATGTGGCAATTGCTAACATGATTCGGACAGACTTAAGCATCGCTATGAGTGAGAAAATCTCATCGTAGTCAACACCTTGAACTTGTCAAAAACTTTGCGACAATTCGAGCTTTGTAGATAGTAAACACTACTATCAGCGTCCTCGTCTTCTCTTGAAGATCCATTTATTCTCTAATGGCTCACGATCATCGGTTCGGGTGGTAGGTGCGACATATGCCAACGGGTGGCTTATCATTGTGGGAGCCAGTAAGACATCGCCGGTGCCTGGAAACGGGATAAGGCGAAGACATGCACGCCGGCGGATCTTACCCAGCTTCGGGGCTCTCCGTGGAGATAACACCCCTACTGCTGCTCTGCGGGGTCTCCGCATGATCACTAGATGAACAAGTAGCTACACAATGCTCCTTGAGCTGTTTGGTGGGAGGAGGAAGAAGGGCAAGGCCAGCCTGCTTCTTCTCCTTGTGTGGTGTCTAGGACTAGCAGGGGGTCGAACCCTTTGCATTGGGTGCCCCGGGGGGTTTATATAGGCCTACTCCCCGGGGGTACAATGGTAATCCGACTGGGTGCGGGGCCCAGCCGTCTGTGACTGCGCTCGCCGGCTTCTGCGCCGGCTGCTGGGGCCCGCCGACTGGTGGGTCCCGCCGGCTGCCGGCCCCTTGGTCGACAGGCAGGCCCCACTGTCCAGGGCCTGGTCGGCGGCTGGTTACTGTGGCTCCATCTTGGTGACGTGGGCTTCGTCGTGGTAGGCGCGGCTACAGTGCCGCCGCCCGTCGAGCGATCGCTGTAGCCTCACCGCGTCTTGTCTCCTTAATGGGGCGTCTCCTTCGAGGGAGGTGGCAAGCCGGCTGCGGGGAGCCGGCTCTGTCTTGGGCCGACTGGTTGGAGGCGTGGCCGCCTTCGGGCGTCTCTCTGCCCGAAGGGGCCCACCGTCTGTGGGCCGCGCTGCGGCCCGTCGTGGGTGACATCAGGGTCAACATGGCAACAGTGCCGCGCCGGACGGGTCATGGCTACTCCGTACGGCGCACTGTGCCAGGCGTGCTCCGGGATACGGGGGTGGCAGGCTTCACTGTAGCCACGCCCCGTCGCACTGCCGTTAGGTGGGTGCAAACTTTGTGGGTACAGTCTTGACCGCTTTATGGGAGCCGGCTTCTTGGAGTCGGCCTTATCATGGCCGGCTTCCCGAAGTCGGTCCTCCCGTGGCTTCCTTCATGAGAGCTAAAGTCGGACCGCTTTCCGAAAGCCGGCCTGGGTGGCAGCCAGCAAGGGGAAGGCGGCTCCATGTCTTGGATTCTTGAGAGCCGGACGGGCTCATGATTTTTTCAGAAGGGCCAGGGGAAGCCGGCTAGGCTACGCATGGCTATTTACTCCGACAGTAGTCCCCGAAGCTGATCGAGCTTCGAGGCGGACAAAGGGACGAGAAGCTTGGTCAGCTTCCTATCCTGAAGAGCCGGCTTTGCTGATGTATGCCGATTTCGGGGAGCCCTGCGTCTTGCAGGCGGGAAAGTGGTCGACCCGCGTGCTGACCGCGGGCCCTCCCGCGGGCCACGTGGCAGCGAGACCCTGCCGCGCACGCGCGCGACGGGACGCCGCCGCAGGCCCGGGCCCGCCACTCCTAGGCCTCGGCCCGAACGCTGATCTTCTGCGGCCCAGGTGGACCGCTCGCCTTCCCGTGGCGATTTTATTTCGCCATTAGGGCGCAACAAGCGCGGACGTGGGGGAGTGGGCACGATCGATCCCCACGTTTCCCCACGCCGCGCCTCCTCGGCTCCGCCACGCGAGCCTATAAGTAGGGGGAGGAGGGGGAGCAACAGAGGTTCGCACGCTCTCTCTCGCTCCGCCCCCTCTTGTCCTCCTTTCTTCCTCTCGTCGCCGCCGCAGCCTCTCGTCTCAGCGCCGCCACATCGTCTTGCTCCCATGGCGCTGTCGAGCTCGTGGGACGGCTCCAACGTCCAGGAGGACCATGTTGAATTCCTCCGCCAGACCCAGCGCCTGCCTGACACCAACCTCGTGCGGGTCCGCCTAGCGCCGGGGACGGAGATTTCGCCGGCACCGGAGGAGGGCGAGCGGGTCGTCTTCCGCTCGCACTTCCTGCGCGGCTTCGGCCTTCCGGCGAGCGGATTTCTGCGCTCCTTCCTCGAATTCTACAACCTTCAGCCGCATCACCTCACGCCCAATGCGGTGATGCTGCTGTCGGCCTTCGTCTCACTCTGTGAAGGTTTCTTGGGGTTGCTCCCCACGCTGGAGCTCTGGGGGGAGTTCTTCCAGAGCAAACTCGGCACCGTCGTCGTAGGCGTGCCCGCCCCCTGCGGGGCCTTCATCGCCATGAGGAGGGCGGCCGAGAACAACCTGTTCCCGCCCATCCCCCTGATCCAGTCGGTGAAGATCTGGCAGAAATCATACTTCTATGTAAGAACATCGCCGAGCAAGGATCACGTCAACCTGCCGGCTTACGTAGCCGGCCTGCCGGCTGGGAGGCAGCCCTCATGGAGCTTCCGGTCCCGGTCACTATCTCAGGCCGGGAACGCCGCCGTCTCCCGGCTTCGGGTGATGATCCAGTCGGAAAACCTGAACGGGGCCGACTTGGTGGCCGCCTTCGTGGAGCGCCGGATATCTCCTCTCCAAAGCCGGCCCCACATGATGTGCCAGATGAGCGGCCGCTTCGACCCAAGCCGGCTGAGCACCAGGGAGATGCCTCATGCGGAGGTATCGTATATGGTAATACATCTCAAATTGCAAGCTCGCCGAAGACTGGCGATACGGCAAGGCGCCGTATTCTCGCGCCAACCCTCCGCCCGTGGTAAGTTTTCTTTTCTTCCTTCTTTTCGTTGGTAGCCGGCTTTATGACGGCCGGCTTCTGATCAGTCGGTTCTTCTTAGCAGAACCCCCTTCTCCCGCCGACGACCGGCAGCGGGGATAGAACGCCAGTATGCCCCCGACCGCACGGCGGACGACGTCGACGATCCGGACTTGGGGCGGCCGCCATGGAAGACGCCGTCGTGGGGGACGACGCCGAGCCCGGGGGCTCAAGGCTCACCGCGAGCTTCGAGGACTGGCCGGACGATGCTGAAGCCGAAGTCGCCCCGCGTCGCCAGCCGGCGGCCGACCATCAGGGCGCGGGCTCGTCCATCGCGCCGGCTGCCGGTGGTGGCGCACAGAAGCGCCGGGCCGCTTCAGGCCTCTTCGGCAGTCGGCCGAAGAAGTCCAAAGCCTCCACCGCGGCGACCAAGCGAGACGAGGCGGCTGCGAAAAGCGGCCCGCTTCCGCAAGGCGGTGAAGCAGCCTCAGGCGGTCTCAGCGTAAGTCGTCAATTGCCTTGTCGCATGCTCTTCATCATTTCTTCTTGTTCGAGCATTCTTCTTAATTTCTTCCGCTTGCTGGGCAGGGCGCCGCTTTCCCTTGAGCGTGGTCCGGGCGGCTCCGTAGTTGGGCCGACTGGAGGTTCTTCAAGCTCCCGCCGCGTGGACCCCCGCGCCGACCTCAGGGAGGCCACAGAGCGGAACGCCCGTGAAGCGCGGAGGAGCGCGAGGCGGCGGAGAAAGCGGCCGCCCAGGCGGCGAGGGAGCAGGCCGACGCGGCAGCCAAGGCCCAGACGGAGGCGGCGACCGCGGAGCCGGAGGTGGAGGGTTCGCACAACCAGCCTCCGCTGCTCGCCATTCCTCTCCGAGCCGTAGCCCTCGACACCCCATTGCCCTTGGCGGAGGAGATCGTTCAAGACCCGCCGCTGATGGAGAGGGGGGAGGACCCCGTGGCCTTTGCGAGGAGAGCGCCTCCAGCAGCGCCAACCGGAGTGGGCCAAGGCGGCCAATCAGGCGGCCAATCGTCAGTGGCGCCAGAGGGGCCGACCGGGGGTGAGCCGGAGAACAGAGCCGCCTCGAGGTGCAGCCGGCGACGGGCCGGCGCGCAGGGGGAGGCGCCGCTCCGCCGGAGTTGCGCCGAGCGGGCGCAGGCCAGTCGGCGGAAGATCTGGAGGCGGCCAGCACTGCCACGTCCGAGTGGACTCCCAGCGGGGACTGGCGAGCTGAATGTGCGGCTCAAGGGGTCCGGAGCCGGCTGCAAGCTCAGGCCGCCCTGCTGCAACAGTTCACCCAGGAGTCTTGTCGACGCGAGCCGCCATCCGGGTGAGTCCTTCGTTCTTGGCTGCTTTGCTCTCTTAATTTCTTCCGTGGGGGCGCGTCAGCGCACCCACTGGGTGTAGTCCCCGAGATTCGGGCCGACTGCTGCGCAGTCGGGTCGGATCTTTCTTGACGGCTACCTTATTTTTGCCTCTTGTCTGAACTTTCAGGAATATCACAACCTCCGTGCTGCCGCCTTCAACTCCCAGGCTCGGGAGTTGAGCCGGAGGACCGACGACCTGGCCGACAGCCGAAGTAAGTACTCGATCTTGTCTGTCTCCTGTGGGGGCGCGTCAGCGCACCCACTGGGTGTAGTCCCCGAGATTCGGGCCGACTGCTGAGCAGTCGGGTCGGATCTTTCTTGACGACTCTTTCCTTATTGGTTTTTCTTTTTCTTTGTCTTCAGGGGCCAACGCCGACTTGAGGAAGGAGCTCGGCGAAGCGAAGGCCGCCCTTCATACCAAGGATGCCGAGTACGCCCTTGGTCCAGGAGCGTGATCGCCTGGCCAAGAAGCTGGCCGACCAGGAGAAGAGCCACAAGGCGGCCCTGCAGGCGGCGCAGGATAGCGAAGCCGCCCTGAAGGCAGAGTATGAGACCGAGGCGGCGAGCTGGGCTGAGACCCGGCGAGCCCTGGATGAAGGCTTCGGCCGGATCGAGGATTTGATCGACGGTAAGCCGCCTTCCTCGCCCCTCTCCTGCCCCTTGCCGCCTGGGTTTTTGGCTTAACTTGAGCTGCTGCTTGTTTTTTGGTGCAGACTACTTCCCCGACTATTCCGCCTTCGTCGCCCAAAACATTGAGGCCCATCGCGAGGCGCGCCGTCAGGCGTGGGCCAACATCGCGCTGGATGCGAACCGAACACTTGAGGAGCAGCTCTTGGCTGTCCAGGCGCGGTTGCAGCCGGCTCATCCGATGCTTCGTCCGCTCCAACATGCCGGGGCGCAAGTGTTGGCCGCCCTCTGGCCCGGCGAGACGATCCCCCGCACCCCAAGCCAAACTGCCGACTGGCTAGAGGTCGCAGTCGGTCGCTTTGAGGCTTGGAAGGCGTCGGTGGCCCACCTCGGAGCTCGCAGGTGGGCGTGCGTGGGATTCGTTCGGGCTTGGTACCCAGGGCTGAGCCTGGACCAGCTGCGTACTTGGCGGATGGAGGCCGACACGGAGCTGGAGGAGGTGAGGCCGGCTATCGCCCAGCGAGCTTCGATGATCGCCGAGTGCACCGACATCAGCGTTTTCGCACCCGAAATCGATGACGACGGTGTTGCTCAGCCAGAGAGTGGTTCGGGCTGAACCCGGTGGTGGGCGAGGACTCGGCAGAGGAGATTGCCTCCAGCGACGAAGGCGAGGATGACGAAGAGGAGGACGGTGAAGACGTCGAGCCGGCTGGTGGAAAACAACCGGCCGACCAGGCCGACCGTGCCTCCAGCAACGAGGCGCGTGGAAGCGCGCCCTCTACGGGAGGCTGGTGACCAAGCCGAAGTTCGCCAGCCGGCCGCTCCTTCAGCCGGCACGACCGTCTCCGCCAACCAGTCCGGCTCGTCGGTCGCTCCGCCAGCTTGACCTGCCGTCTTTATCTTTCCTGCTTGTTGTCTTTTGAACAATCTTCATTAAGTTTTCGCAGTTCCACCCACTGGGGGTGTATCCAAACTATGTTGAATGCTGGCCTCTCGGAGGTCTTTTATGTAAATATTATGTGCATGTTTGGTTTCCATTCGCGTATGCTTTTTATCCTTAGGCCTTTTCCTTTGCCGCCTTCCCTCTTTGGGGAGGCAAGTACTTGAGCTTTCTTGGATTGAAGTGAAGTGAATGGAAACCGGCCGGCCGGCTACTCTGGTAGCCAGTCGGTGGTGGGAGAAAAAACCGGCTTTTGTTATATTAGTCCGTTAGTCCCTAGCCGTTTTTCGTGTGGGCGCCCGTTCCTGCCTTTAACTCTTGCCAGCCGGACAGCCGGTTCTTCGAACTGCGACTTTTGGCAAGAGAAGGCTTGGGAGCCGGCACACTACTTGTCTGACTGCGGGTAGGACTTCTAATATAACTCCAGTCGGCCAGTCCCCGAGCCGACTAGTCGAACCCGGTGCCGGACGGAACAAGTAAATGAAATGACAAGGTCATAAGCATGATACTTTTCATTCATAGAATAAGGATGGCAGTCCCCGAGCCCTCCTCGGGGGGCCTATTGTCTCGTACTTAATACAAAAGTTAGCGTGATACATACTGCATTTCAACTGTAAAATCTTCGAAGGAGGTTGGCGTTCCATGGTCGTTCCGACTCCTTGCCGGAGTCGTCTCTCTTGCGTGCCTTCGGCTTCTGTGCGTCGATCAGGTAGTAGGAGTCGTTGCCTAGAGCTCTGCTGATGACGAAGGGGCCTTCCCAAGGGGCCGAGAGCTTGTGCTGGCCGGCTGTTCGCTGGATCAGCCGGAGCACAAGATCGCCCTCTTGGAAAGATCTTGGCCTGACCTTCCGGCTGTGGTAGCGGCGCAAACCCTGCTGGTAGATGGCAGACCGGCTGAGGGCTAACAGCCGGCTTTCTTCCAGCAGGTCGACGCCGTCTTCTCGTGCTTCCTTGGCCTCCGCTTCCGTGTACATGGTTACTCGAGGCGAGTCGAACTCGATGTCAGTTGGGATGACCGCCTCGGCACCATACACAAGGAAGAAAGGGGTGAAGCCGGTTGACTTGTTTGGTGTAGTGCGCAGACTCCAGAGGACAGCCGGCAGCTCATCGAGCCAACAGCCGGCTGAACGCTCCAGAGGTACGACCAGTCGGGGCTTGATGCCGGAGAGGATGAGGCCGTTGGCTCGCTCGACCTGGCCGTTTGACTGCGGGTGGGCGACGGATGCTAAGTCCAGCCGGATACCTTGGGCTGCGCAGAAACGTGCCAAGGCTCCTTTGGCAAAATTCGTGCCATTGTCGGTGATGATGCTGTGTGGCACCGTACCGAGTTGTTATGTCTGCGATGAATGTCACAGCAGTCGGCCCATTCAGCTTCTTGATCGGCTTTGCCTCAATCCACTTGGTGAATTTGTCCACGGCGACGAGCAAATGCGTCATGCCGCCGCGCGCCGTCTTGAATGGGCCCACCATGTCCAGTCCCCAAACGGCGAAGGGCCAAGTGAGGGGAATGGTCTTGAGTGCCGAAGCCGGCATGTGTTGCTTGGAGCTGAAGAGTTGGCACCCTTGCAATGTTTAACTAATTCTTTGGCGTCATCCAAAGCAGTCGGCCAGAAGAAACCATGGCGGAAGGCTTTGGCGACAAGTGATCTTGAGGCCGCATGGTGGCCGCATTCTCCTTGGTGAATGTCTCTGAGGATTGCAATGCCCTTCTCTTGCTCGACGCACCGTTGGAGGATTCCAGTGACACTGCGCTTGACTAGTTCTCTGTTGACGATTGTGTATGCTCCGGCTCGACGTTGGACTTGTCTTGCTTCTGTTTCGTCAGCCGGCAGATCTTGGTTTACTAGGAAGTTGAGGATGGACTGAGCCCATGACGGAGCCGCGACTTCTTCTACTGCCAATGTGGCTACTGCCACCAGGGTGGGCGGGCTGGGTGGTGAGATGCTGGAGTCGGCCGCCGGCTGTTGTGCTGGTGCAGTCCCCGGGCCAGCTACCGCAGTCCCCGAGCCGGGTGTGGCAGTCCCCGAGCCGGTTGCCGAAGTCCCCGGGCCTGGCTGCGGGAGTCTTGGGGTCGCCTGCTAGGTTCTTCGAGCCGGACCCGGCCGCATCGGGGTCAGGCGGCACGAAGATGGAGTCGGACTCTGGAGACGGCTTGATGGACGGCTTGAGGAGGCATTGTAGAGCGACGCCGGTTGGAATTGCTTGCCGAGTGGAGCCTATTCGAGCCAGGGCATCGGCTGGCTCGTTGTCGGCTCGCGGTACGTGGAGGAACTCGCATCCTTCAAAGTATCCGCTGAGTTGTTGAACCAGGAAGCGGTAGCTCGCCATGTTGCGTCCTTGGCATCCCAGTCGCCGGATGATTGCTGGACCACCAAGTCCGAGTCGCCATAGCATAGGATCCGGCGAATGCCGAGTTCTTTGGCAAGCCGGAGCCCGTGTATGAGCGCCTCGTACTCGGCCACGTTGTTGGAGGCGGCAAAGTGGAATCTGCAGCGTGTATCTGAGCTTGTCGCCTTTGGAGAGGTAAGGACGATGCCAGCTCCCAAGCCGGTGCGCATCTTGGACCCGTCAAAGTGCATGCGCCAATGGGTGGAGTCGGGAGCCGGCGGCAGGTACTGGGTCTGGCCCAGTCGACGAGGAAGTCGGCCAGTGCTTGGGACTTGATGGCGGTGCGGGGCTGGTAGAAGATTGTGTAAGGGGCCAGCTCGATGGCCCATTTCGCCACCCGGCCGGATGCGTCCCGGCTGCCTATGATCTCGGCCAGCGGGGCGGTGCATACGACCGTGACGGGATGCTCTTGAAAGTAGGGCTTCAGCTTCTTGGCGGTGAAGTACACGCCGTAACACATCTTCTGGTAGTGCGGGTAGTTCTGCTTTGAGCGGACAGCACCTCGCTCAAATAATACACCGGCCTCTGGACCGGCTGGGCTCGGCCTTCTTCTGGGCGTTGGACTACGATGACGGTGCTGACCACCCGGCTGGTTGCGGCGATGTAAAGGAGCATGGGCTCTTTCTCAGTCGGCGCCGCGAGACAGGCGGCGTGGCCAGCATCTTCTTCAGCTCGTGAAAAGCTTGGTCGGCCTGGTCGTTCCACTCGAAGTGAGTGCTCTTCTTCATGAGGCGGTAGAGGGGGAGAGCTTTCTCTCCGAGCCGGCTGATGAAGCGGTTCAAGGAGGCCAAGCACCCGGTGAACTTTTGAATGTCTCGAAGCTTGGTGGGGATCGCCATTCTCTCGATGGCCTTGATCTTCACCGGGTTGCATTCGATGCCGCGTTCGGAGACCAGGAAGCCTAGGAGCTGGCCGGCTGGCACTCCGAACACGCATTTCTCGGGGTTGAGCTTGATTTGGAACCGGCGTAAGTTCTCAAACGTTTCCTTGAGGTCTCCCAGCAAGGTGCCGCGCTTCTCCGTCTTCACCACTGATGTCGTCCACGTAAACGTGAGTTCTGCCGAGTTGCTTGAGGAGGCACTTCTGCATGCAACGCTGAAAAGTGGCACCGGCATTTCTCAAGCCGAATGTCATAGTCAGGTAGCAGAAGGCTCCAAATGGCGTGATGAAGGCGGTCTTCAGGCGGTCGTCCGGATCCAGCTTTATCTGGTGATATCCTGAGTAAGCATCCAAGAACTCAACAGCTCGCATCCGGCTGTGGAGTCTATCACTTGGTCAATCCTTGGCAGGGCAAAGGATCTTTGGGGCAGGCCTTGTTGAGGCTCGTGTAGTCTATACACATGCGCCACTGTTGTTCTTAGCACAGGACCGGGTTGGCGAGCCACTCTGGAAAGAAAACTTCCATAATGAAGCCGGCTGCCAGAAGCCGGGCTATCTCCTCTCCCACAATCCTGCGTTTCTCCTCCGACAGTCGGCGAGGGTTGTTTGACTGGCTTTGCGTCTTCTCGGACGTGTAGTTTGTGCTCGGCGAATTTCCTCGGAACACCCGGCATGTCCTTGGGGGACCATGCAAAGATGTCCCGATTCTCACGGAGGAAATCGGCGAGCTCGCCTTCCTATTTGCTGTTCAGGTTTGCCCCGATGACGGCAAACCTCTCTGGATGCTCGGGGTCAAGAGGTATCTTCTTCGTCTCCTTGGCCGGCTGGAAGGATCCTTGAGCATCGTGCTCCTTGGGGTCGGGGGACACGGCCGACTGCTTGCCGGCTATGGCCACGACTCGGTCCAACATCTTCTTTTCTTCGGGCAATCACAAGGGACTCGGCCAGCCGGCTGCTGGCTGCCGCGCACTCAGAGGACTTCTTGTAATCGCCGGCTACGGTGATGACGCCTTTGGTGCTTGGTATCTTCATCTTGAGGTATGCATAGTGGATCTCTCC